>NC_084995.1:3865537-3885537 GCF_963854185.1 Sardina pilchardus
TAAAAGGTATTTGAGATACACTGTCCAAGGTCTACAATATTGTTCCTTGTGACAGGATCTCTTCCATTACTGTGTGTGTGTGTGTGTGTGTGTGTGTGTGTGTGTGTGTGTGTCTTAAATTAGCCCAGTCCCATTAACCAGGCCCATTTCCTGCTCTTGCAGTCCAGCAGTCAGGAAACGATTAGCTGCATCAGTTAACCAGCAGAGCGCTTCACACTAATTCAATGCCAAAATGAGTCTAAAGACAGCTCCCTCTCTCTCTCTCTCTCTCTCTCTCTCTCTCTCTCTCTCTCTCTCTCTCTCTCTCTCTCTCTCTCTCTCTCTCTCTCTCTCTCTCTCTCTCTCTCTCTCTCCTTTTCTCCCTCTCTCAATCTCCCCTCCAGTAGGTCTGTCTGTCTGTCTAGACAGTTTGTTTGGGTGACTGTGGAGGCTGTTCTATGAGACTAATGTTCACACACTCTAAATCAAACACACACACACACACACACACACACACACACACACACACACATACAGCACACACACACACACACAGAGAGAGATTTACATACGGTAAGGGTACATGAATCATCATGAATTCATACATGAATTCATTCATAAATTTTGCATTACTTCATGCCTTAATATATCATGAATCATCAGGAATGTACACGAGTTCACCATATATCATTCATGACCTCATGCATGAACAACACATCAACTAAAGCATTAAGTATGGTGGCTACATCATTATGAACTATGGTTTATTAAGCATGATCATGATGATTTTTTTTCTGTACATAATTTATGAATTCATGCATGTAAGCCTTCTTGAAATATTAGGGGATTAACTAAGTATTAATTACTCATGAGTTCATCATGTTTGTGGCCCCTCAACTAAAGTGGTGAATAATGGCGTGTGTTTAGAGAAAGAGTTTAAGAAAGTGTGTTTAGAGAGTTTGTACAAATTAAGCCCAACAGTCATAGTAACTAATGCTTCGTTAATCTCCTAATAATTCAGGAAGGCTTACATGCATGAATATATTATGATTCATGTACAGAAAAAGAAATCATCATGATCATGCTTAATAAACCATAGTTCATAATGATGTAGCCACCATACTTAATGCTTTAGTTGATGCGTTGTTCATGCATGAGGTCATGAATGACATATGGTGAAATCATGTCAATTCCTGATGATTCATGAGATATTAAGCCATTAAGTAATGCATAAATCATGAATGAATTCATGTATGAATTCATGATGATTCATGTACCCTTACCGCAAAGTGTTACCGAAACATCAAGCATTCATTTAATTCTATTGTACCATCTGAAATCCACAGTAGCAAATGCTTTTATATGTATTTTCACCAATGTCCTCTTAAAGTGCAAACCCTAAGTTGCGTGGAGAGGTTGGGTCAAGTGAAAAAAAAACATAGAACAGTGTGTGAGTGTGTGTGTGTGTGTGTGTGTGTGTGTGTGTGTGTGTGTGTGTGTGTGTGTGTGTGTGTGTGTGTGTGTGTGTGTGTGTGTCATCATGCTCCCTAGTTTGCTTTGCATAACCTTCATTATGAACTTATCTTTCGTTGCTAGCCTTTCACTCGTGCCAAATGCATGGTGTGCAAGGCATGAAAATAAGTACAGTACTTTGTCATGTTTTGATCATTTAAGCCCAAATCCAGCAGCTGAAGATCACTTTCACTACACTTCATTCTGCTTTCTACAAATGTCCTTGTGTGTCTCTCTGCCATACTGTACATTCTTATAATGGCAAAATAAACACATAAGTCCAGTAGACAACACACTCTCTCTCTCTCTCTCTCTCTCTCTCTCTCTCTCTCTCTCTCTCTCACACACACACACACACACACATACACATGCATGAAATATGCTTGCGAAGTGGTGATTTAGAGTTGATGTCAAGTGATCCATCACACACATGTAAATGTATGGTTGTAAATTCAGCTCAAAAATCAATGGCCATGGCTGCCCAATGGCTGTGTAGCGAGGCCAGCACATGAGCGCTCAGCACATGGCTGAAGATGGAGAGACTGAGAGACAGAGGTAAAGACTGTGACTTCACCACAGGGGAGAAGCTGCAGTGAAAGTTTGGCTTCCTAGTTGGCGTGTTTCAGTGTGAGCAGCATCCCCACGTGAGTCACGCTGCAGGCTGTCTGTCCTCGCTGCTCCTGATTAAGCTCCAATTCTACTCCTGCATGTGGTTAGCATGACAACGTGTCTCCAAGTGACGGCACAACCATATCTAGCACGCTGAAATCCGAGTCTGCTCAAACTAAATTCCATACTGAGTAGAGTCAAGATGGATGTACTGTATACAGCACAAATTAAAGTATAACCACAAATGTGAACGTTTGGAAATGCAGTTGTTTTCCCTTGATAATTCTTACTTTTTTATTCAAGGATTCTACATATGGAAAAACTAAATGTAGATCCTTTCTTTTAGGAATTAAACATACATGAATTCAGACTCACATGTTTGGGTACAGGCAGACACATACACTCACACAACATCTACAAAGAGACTGTGACGACCTCTTTTTGAAGTTAGTTTTTTTTTTTAAATATAATTCTCAAAAGTTAATGCATGAAATGTAATTCAGAGGAGGGCTTTATCTCATGAGGACCAGTGTGTGTGTGTGTGTGTGTGTCTGTGTGTGTGTGTCTCTGTGTGTGTGTGTGTGTGTGTGTGTGTGTCTGTCTGTCTGTCTGTCTGTGTGTGTGTGTGTGTGTGTGTGTGTGTGTGTGTGTGTGTGTGTGAGAGAGTATGGGCCTAAGGTCCTTCCACTACATATTTTGTAGTGTTCAGTTCAGACATATGAACTGAATAAAACACCAAATGGACATTTTCTGTTTCAAAGTGTTGCACAGCCCCTTTGATTCAGTCTCTCAATATTAGTTATGGATACATACATTTGTGCATACATTTAGGAACCCATGCTAAAGTTGACTAAAAAGAGGAATAAAACAAAAAATAAAAACATGATCCATGAAATAACTGAAAAAAATGTGGGAATTTGGCATAGGGAGCTCCTTACTTATGCCCCCTGTATTTTAAGGAATAACATTGATTATTGATTATTTATTTATGGTACATGATTCATTCACAAAGAAAATGTTCGTCTTTAAATGTTTTTCCTCTTTTTTTTTTAATAAGGCATTAAGACCAGTATCCAAAAGATCATCCAAAAGATCCAAAGGATTTTTTTATACCTCTTTTTATTCAACCTCATCATGGGTCCCTAAACGTATGCACACTAGTGTAAATCAACATTCCAAGAACTTTTGACAGAGACAAACAGGCCAAAGATGCTAAGAAGCTAAAACGACCAATCACAATGGAGTACACAGAGTATGTAGCCTATGTTCACACATACTAACATTCACTCAGGAATGTTCCAAGTGAAAAGGCAAAGGATGTATAGGCCTACGTAGAGAGAGGAGAGGTGGGTAGTGAGCATAGAGGGAGAAAGATGTGAGTCGGGAGCATTGCCTTCTTCAGAATGGAAGAGAATGCTAAGAGAATGAAAGGGGAGTTGATCCATTATTAAACAGAGCAATTTACCTCTGCATCTGCAAAAGAACACTCTCAGCAGCCTCGGCCTCCGCCTCAGATCCAGCCTCAGCCTCAACTCTGCTTCTTCTCTGCCTCTCTTCTTCTTGCCTCCTCTGACTCTTCCCATGTCTACCAGCTCTTCCCTCCATCCAGACTGAAATAGGTCATGCCTAAATTTAGACGCCTGAAGAGGAAAGTGTGTGAGGAAAGTTTGCTAGGCACACTTTTCAAAAAAGCAGCTTTTCTGACATCAGCCTTTAAGTGAGAGCAACAACAATATGCCATTCTCCTTCCCCCGAACTCCCCCTCTTCTCACAGCTCACTCAACTTTCATGAGGGAAGCAAAAGGTGTGTGTGTGTGTGTGTGTGTGTGTGTGTTTGTAGGCTATTAGTCTGCAACTTGTTATAGCCTGGTCCCCATCTCTTTCTTGACCCCTTGACTTTTCCAAAGTGTTCGGAAGTTTAATCACATTGTATTTGTTCAAGGCCTAACACACACAAACTGTCTCTCGCTCAATCACTCACACACACACACACACACACACACACACACACACACACACACACACACACACACACCTCAAATGACCTGTTATCTGCACGCATGTCAGCCTGAAGCCCAGTTTTCAGCTGAAGGTCAGGAGCAAGCACAACTAACAAAAGCAAGAACACATTCTAAATCAATACTAAAGGAAGAACACATTCTAAATCAACACTAAAGGAAGAACACATTCTAAATCAACTCTAAAGGAAGAACACATTCTAAATCAACACTAAAGGAAGAACACATTCTAAATCTACACCAAAAGGAAGAACACATTCTAAATCTACACTAAAGGAAGAACACATTCTAAATCAACACTAAAGGAAGAACACATTCTAAATCTACACCAAAAGGAAGAACACATTCTAAATCAACACTAAAGGAAGAACACACTCTAAATCTACACCAAAAGGAAGAACACATTCTAAATCTACACTAAAGGAAGAACACATTCTAAATCTACACTAAAGGAAGAACACATTCTAAATCTACACCAAAAGGAAGAACACATTCTAAATCAACACTAAAGGAAGAACACATTCTAAATCTACACCAAAAGGAAGAACACATTCTAAATCTACACTAAAGGAAGAACACATTCTAAATCTACACTAAAGGAAGAACACATTCTAAATCTACACCAAAGGGCTAAATCAATCAGAAGGCCCTCAAGTTAACGAGAAGCCTCTTCTTTCTCTATGCGTGAGTTTACTCTGTCAATCTTGTAAGTAGGAAATTATTGAAATGGTATATCAGCCTAGCCCTCCTCTGTGTGCGTGTGTGTGAGTGTGCATGCCTCTGTGTGTTTACGTGTTCACGAGTGTCAAGGACCGCTTGGCTCACAGCAGACCCGACATAAATGGGGAGACCACACCGTAGTGTTCAATGTATAAATGATATTTATTAACATAAGAAAAGTCAGTATATGATGTTTAAGCAAAAGTGTAATGCGATATGTTGTCTAGGGGTAACAATAAATATAACTAAACAAAAGCTAAACGCGATGACTTCGGGAGTTCCCCGCAAAGGGCTATTCGGTCGGAGACAGCTTCCCCCATGTTCTCCCCAACGGACCACACCACCGAATGGCAAGCAAGCACAGAGCAGCAGCAAGCAGCAGAGCACAGCAGACAGAGAGAGAGAGCAGCCATCGAAACCCAGGCCTTATAGTCCAGCCCATTAAGTCCTAGGCGCCACCCTTCCACTCAGCACCCTGCAGGACATAGAAATAGGGAACACGTAGAATGAAGGGGCGGAGCCCCAGCAAGTGTCAGACTCATAAACAGTCCTAAGACCCAGGGTCTTAACAGTACCCCCCCCTTGAAAACAGAGGCCCACCTAAGTGGGACTCTGCACTAGTCAATACCAAATATTTAAACAAAACAAAAACAATAAAGTATTTCAAGGCATAATATCAATCCTTAGTCCACCATAATGTACAACCCAAAACCCCACTACACAACCTTGGTCTAGATGTTACACCAGCCACCACCAAGTGCATTTCCCAATCTCATTTCCCCCATACCCCCCAAACCTCCACTTCCTGTTCCACCAGCAATCCTGGTACCTTGGAAAGCACTTTTAAGATGAACAGCAGAAAAGGTAACAGGAACAGAAGTCATGAGACAGGAATTATTCACGTAGTAAGGTTGCATTGGTAAAACATTGGGGTTGTGTAATGTGTGCAGGTATGTTAGAGGGCTGTGGTCTAAAAACACCACCAATGACTGTACAACCCCTCTACATACGCATCAAAATGTTCGAAGGCCCACACGACAAAACCGCCGAGGCGTTAGGGCATCACCAACACCCATGTCGCGTTCCATGATTTTACGTCTGTCAAGGCAAACACGACAAAAACGCCGACGCATTTGCGGGGCATCACCAACATCCATGTTAACCACAGGTGGTGGCGGCGGCCTCTCTGGCCACACTCGCCCCCCTGCCAAATTATTCCCCAAAATCACGTCAACTCCCTCGACAGGCAATGACGGACTAACAGCCAAAACAACATCTGCCTTCACAAGCTCTGACTCCAAGGCTATCTGATGCAGCGGAACAGAAATCGTATTCATCCCAAAACCTCGGATAAGAACAGAAGAACCGGTGTCGGACTTATCAGAAAAAGGCAAGACAGATTTCAATATGAAGGATTCTGACGCTCCCGTGTCGCGCAAAACACGCACCGGCACTCTCTCATCGCTCCCAATCAGTGCAACAGAACCTTTCGTGACGAATGGGTTGTAGACCTCACCAACACCTCTACAAGCAGGTGGTTGTTCGGAAAGCATCCCCTCCCTGGCTGTGTCAGCACTCTCACTTACTGAACACAACACAGTGGCATCACTAGGCCTACATGAAGTGACATTGGATCGTTCACACAGCCGCTTCTCATAACGCCCAACCCTTGTAGCACAACCAACACCCTTTGGTGGCCACTTACCACGTCGCTTGTCCCGTAAAACAGGGCATTCATTTTTCCAGTGACCCTTCTGCAAACAGTAATTGCACATCTCGGACTCAATTTCCCTCATATCAGGATCATGTTTGGATGTACTAAAACGACGGGGCCGAAACACTTCGTCATTATGGACACCGAAACTTTGCTTGTGGACCAAAACATATTTATCAGCGAGCTCGGCTGCCTGAGCCGCTGTTTTAACATCGTTCTCATTAATATAAGTGACAATACGTTCTGGTAAAATGTTTTTGAACTGTTCTAATAAAACCATTTCACACAACCCTGCAAACGTCTCTACTCCTTCAGCTGTACGCCAGCGATTAAACATCGCAGCCAACTCACGAACCACTTCCAAATGCGTTTGTTTATCGTTCTTATGCCAAGTTCTAAATCGTTGTCTGTATGCTTCAGGGACTAATTCATACGCTTTAAGGATAGCTTGTTTTACTACAGCATAATCTTTCCGCTGATCGTCCTCCAACACAACATATGCCTCCTGGCCTCTGCACGAAATGACACTCTGCAAAAGCAATATGCGCTCCGAATCTCCCCAGCCATGATCGTCCGCAAGCACATCAAACAGAGAAAAGAAAAGGTCGGGCTCGCGTTCATCAAACTTGGGCAGAAGTTTAGCCATACGAGATACCCTATCTTGACGTGAAGAGGGAGAGCCAGGTATTTTCCCCTCATCAAGCAGGTTTAAACGCCGTTCTTCCTGCCGCATTTTGTCATACTCTAATTCCCTATCCTTTTCTCGTTCGCTCGCCAATAATTTGTCCCGTTCAAATTGCAATTCCAACAATTTCATCTGCTGGTCAAACGTTAACCCTGACGTGAGTTGAGGCGTTGAAGCCTGCACCACTGGCTCCGGATTAATCGATATCACCTCTCTTTCGCCCAGCTCATCCATAACTAAACGCACCAATGAGTCCTTCTTAACGCGTTTAGGAATACGCGACTCAAATCCAAAATGCTCCGCTACTTTAACAAGTTGCGCTTTAGTTAAAGTTTTTAAACTATCTGCCGTAGGGGCGGCCAAAAACACACTTGTTTCCATTCAAGTACATTACAACCAAACAATTAGCTAAATAGCTCCAATACTAATGTTATGCCAAACAATACAAAACCAATCCAAAAACTCTCGCTCAAGTTTATCATTAACAAACACACACACACGTCTTGACTAAAGTGGTTCCCGACACAATGAAGGACTAAAGATTTAGACTGGAGCACCCCACATCTAGTTCCCCCCGCAAAATAAAAGGCCTATTTCCAAACTCTAATCTTCACGTGTCTTCGTGATTGAGCTGAATTCAGCCCCCCCTCGTTCAACACGCAAAAACAACAAATAAGCAGGAAAGAAACCAAAAGTTTTGGCGGTCTCACCTAAGGCAGGGTGTTCTCGTTGCTCCAAGGGAATCCAATTTGCTAATATTTCTCTTCTTTGTAGCAGAAACCACCGATTTACTAGACCAAACAAGACGTGTGCGCTCAAAAAAGTTTGTTCCAACTAACAAACACAGATGATCCCCAGTGGGACTCCCATGCGCATCATACTCAACTAACCAATCACTACGGGGGTTTCCCCAATTAAACATCAGCTGGCCTATTACGTTGCTGAAACTCACCCAAAATAGCAGCAACCCTTTGTGCGTTCGCCGGCACAAGGCACAACTAATTTTAATCCAAAAAACATAAATCTCCGCGGCAAAAAATCGCCGGACGAGTCTCCCACATGTCAAGGACCGCTTGGCTCACAGCAGACCCGACATAAATGGGGAGACCACACCGTAGTGTTCAATGTATAAATGATATTTATTAACATAAGAAAAGTCAGTATATGATGTTTAAGCAAAAGTGTAATGCGATATGTTGTCTAGGGGTAACAATAAATATAACTAAACAAAAGCTAAACGCGATGACTTCGGGAGTTCCCCGCAAAGGGCTATTCGGTCGGAGACAGCTTCCCCCATGTTCTCCCCAACGGACCACACCACCGAATGGCAAGCAAGCACAGAGCAGCAGCAAGCAGCAGAGCACAGCAGACAGAGAGAGAGAGCAGCCATCGAAACCCAGGCCTTATAGTCCAGCCCATTAAGTCCTAGGCGCCACCCTTCCACTCAGCACCCTGCAGGACATAGAAATAGGGAACACGTAGAATGAAGGGGCGGAGCCCCAGCAAGTGTCAGACTCATAAACAGTCCTAAGACCCAGGGTCTTAACACGAGAGAGAGGGAGTCAGCTGTTGCTGTCATTGATCACAGTAGGGGTTTGCTCTGCTGGAAGGGACACACACACACACACACACACACACACGCACACACACATACACACACACACACACACACACACACACACACACACACACACACACACATACACACGTACACACACACACACAAATGTACTCTTCTAAGCATAAACTTGATGAACTCCTACTGTATGTCATGATATGTCCCACAGGTTTTTAAGTATATAGGTCTATAGTGTTTCCAGGAAAAGATTATGCATGTGTGTCTCTGAATTTAGAGTCTGCTAACTCAGAGTTCTGAGTTAGCCAGTTGGGCTTCTTTGTAATAGACCCAAGCTTCTGAGACATGTTGGCCTGACTCTCTAGAGGCACTGCCTAACTCACACACATATGGGCTGTGTGTGTGTGTGTGTGTGGGGCACTACCTAACTCACACACATATGGGCGTGACGTGTGTGTGTGTGTGTGTGTGTGTGTGTGTGTGTGTGTGTGTGTGTGTGTGTGTGTGTGTGTTTGTGTGTGGTAGGTACTGCCTAACTCACACACATATGGGCATGACGTGGATGTGTGTGTGTGTGTGTGTGTGTGTGTGTGTTAGGCAGTGCACTCACACACATAGGGCCACACATGAGTGTGTGTGTGTGTGTGTGTGTGTGTGTGTGTGTGAGAGTGAGGGACTGTGTTTGTCAGCATGTGTGAAGTAGCGTGTGTGGAGCTGTGATCTTCCACTGGTGTTGATGGATGCTGATTTGACATGCTGAGAGATATCCTTAAATAACTTGAGTCCATGCTGAGGAATTTCAGGCTTCTGTCTGCGTGTGTGTGTGTGTGTGTGTGTGTGTGTGTGTGTGTGTGTGTGTGTGTGCATAGGGAATAATTTGCAGGCACTGTCATTCTGATTTTAGCTGAGAGCGTGATGTCTGATCCCTGCTTTGAACTTCCACTCAGTTTAAAACCTGAGAACTGCATGCAATTACTACTATCATCAGAGGACTCTATAGAGATCCCCACAAACACACAAACACAACACTGCCACAGAGACACAATCTCCCCCACGCATCATATCTTCTCTCCAGCACACCACACCTCCCTCCTAAACACCTCTAATGCAGTCAAGACGTCCTGTTGTAAAGCCAAGTGGAGTTTAGATGAGAAATAGTGATATACAGCGATGGCCATCTAAGTGTGTGTATGAGAGGGAGCATGAAAAGGCTCTGATCTTATGAAGTGAGCTCACTTGTCTGTGCGTATCTTTAACACGGATCACCCATTAGTGTGGATGATGATCCCAAACATTGAGTGACAGGGCTGATAGCCATCCACATCCATATCACTGTCATATGGGTAGGGCTTCATTTGACCCGGAGCATGTTCCGACACCTCCAACATTGGATCCAGAACCTTTTTTATTGGATCCGGCACCTCCTGTATCACTATGAGAAATGAGTCTCCTATGCCTTGTCAGCCTGCTGCTGACTCGGTTCAACCACATTCCATACGTGAGGTCACGGATTGCAAAAGGACATAGTCAGGCCTGCACTGGACAGGAGGTGTAGGGCTAGTGCAAAGATCGTATAGTTACAAAGCTGAATCATAAAGGGGGTTTTCAATGGAATGAAATGGTGCCCACTTCCGCCTCCTATCTGGGCGTGATCAGTGACGAGTAATCGGTTTAGACCAGTGTAGAAGCAGCAGAAGCAGTGTGCCGTTGATAACAGGTGGCCTGCGCAATTAGCGGAGACAGGTCAGGTCAGGAGGGACAGGTCGTGAACAAAGTCACTTTTCTATGTATTTATCTCGCTGGAAAATACGATTTCAATGTGGGATTGTTAGAAAGACGTGTGCCTTGTAGAATATGGGTTTGTTACTTGCATTGCTGAATGTAGGGCTAAGGGAATGGTCATAATCCGAGATGAGGTTTATTTCTCCCGTTTGCCTCCTAAATGGGAGTGGCACTACGTCACAGGGTAACCGGAATTGACCCTCATATGAGTCGTCTCGCTTTATAAACCGTCTCTGGCTAGTGCAGGGGTCAGCTAACTTTGGCCACGGGACAGTATTTTTCACACCCAGTAGACGGTGGGCCGCATGCCGGTAGCCTAATATTTAAATGCAGCTCCGGTCCATTAGCCCACACGTATCTACACGGAGAATAGGTAAAAATGACCTGTGAAAAAAATAAACCATTCATGGGTCCATTGAGTAACTAAATTGTCTTGATTATCTTTATCTCCCCTTTCAATATTGGTGATAGCAAATGCCCTAAATTCAGCTATGGAGATGGACTGTTTATCACAGAGCCTGACATTGGCTATAACATAACGTAGTCAATTCTTATTACATCTTTAGTCTTAACTACTTGGTTGACTAACCTCTAACACTGATATGTTTATTATTTGTCTATATAGCTTGCTGAGTCATAGGAGTTCATTAGCCTGACTAGGTCTAAGAAAGTCTAAGAAAGAAGAAAACCTGGCGTTCATCTACTATGCAACCATCTTAATATGCAACTGTGTCGCTGTTTGAAAAGAATATCAGGCGGCACTATAGCCTACCAGACGGTCTGTTCCAGACAGCGGCACAAAAGCCCATCATTGAAACTGCATGCAGACTGATGAATAGGCTGGTTTGTATATTGTGAAATATGTATATTTGTTCCGTTACCTCCCACCCTGGTTTTGAGTCGCTGGATCCACCCCCTCTCTGTGTTCCGGAACCTCTCACTTTCCAAATGAAGCACCGCATATGGGCATATGGGTCCAGTGCTGCTACTGGGCCCGGCCAGTCATGGAGGAGGGCTGTGTGCACCAGTGCTGCTGCAGTAGGAAGTGGTGTGTGTGTGTGTGTGTGTGTGTGTGTGTGTGTGTGTGTGTGTGTGTGTGTGTGTGTGTGTGTGTGTGTGTGTGTGTGTGGGTGTGTGTGTGTGTGTGTGTGTGTGTGTGTGTGTGTGTGTGTGTGTGTGGTAGGAGTGTTTCTACTACACAATACAACAGATCCAGTGTGTGAGGGGCTCAGCGTCTTGTTTTGCATGCGCCCTCTGCTCATTGGAGCCCCAGGCAGCTGCCTATGAAGCCTGTAGCAGAGACCAGCGCTGATAGGGAGACGCGCGGCGCACGGCTTTGATCAGCGGCTGAACAGGTGTCTTCACTGCTGTATTGTTGTCAGGCCTGCAGCATCACAGGCGTCTGTGGCTGAGTGGCGCCGCGCCGCTCGTGTGGAGGTAGTGAGAGAGAGCTTGTGAGAGGACCATCCCGCAGTGCTCCACACTCTGCATCCCTCCACTCCAGCAGCTAGACTTGTGCTAGTATACTGTAGTGCACAATCTCTCTCTCAGCACTGCTCACACCGGGGACCAGACCTGTTGTTGTTTACTGATCCCTTTCCCATGAGAGATGTCTGTGGCAATAGTAAATCATCTCTCTCTCACACGCCAACTCACACACACACACACACAGGTCATTACACTCTTCAGTCTGGTGGAGCCTAGTCCTGTTGTGAGGCACCAATTAGCCTTGGCTGTGTTTCAGGCAAACTGGTGCACACACAACAAACAAATGGATTTAGCCCATTTTGTACACAAACACATTGTAAAATCACACATTTTGTACACAAATACATTGTAAAATCACACAAGCCAAATGGAGGGCCAACAAATCAGGTAAAGCATGGAAACATCTCCATCTTTGTGTGTGATCAGGGTGCATGTCCACACCTATGTCCAGTAGATCTGTAATCTGGCCGTATGGTCACATGCCTCATCAGAGCTATGCTTATCTCTGGGTGTTGACCTCTCTGGACCACAATTTGCTTTGCATCTTGGAGAAATGGACCCTGCCCCCCTCTTCTTTTTTTGTTGAAATTCATTTTGCATAATCATATCAAGGTAAAGTGGATGTGGTCAGCTAGCCTGACGACGTCATACTCAATTCTTGTCAGAATATGAGTCTGAAACTGCTCCATTCAGCTGCGATTATGGGGCGTGATTCAACTGATACAGGGTGGGGGGGGATAGCTCTGCACTCATTGGATAGACCAAACCAAACAGAACAAGTTATTGGCTGTCAGTATCTGTGAATCTAAGACAGAAATATGTAGCAGGATAGGCTATGGAAAACATCCTCCTTCGTTTTTAAAAATAATTCCTTCGAACTGCAATGAACAGCTGGGGAAGTGTGTCGTTAACCCAACGAGCAAACAGACATTTTTAAACAAACGGGAACAACATCACCCAAACATGCTGTTTTAACTTGGTGAAAGTGAAACTGAAGTTTTCTCACATATCCTCGTTGGTCAGAAATAGTTGTTCAGAAATAGTTGTGCGAATCCGTGATAAGATAAACGAAAGGCCAAACTGCATGAACAAATTATGCATTCATAGCCATAGCGTTTCTTGCAATCAAAATCAACCTAAGCCAACATAGGCCCTTTCCGAAACGGATCCCTACTCACTTCGACTCGGTTAGCGAGTGAACTTCCTTTTCAAGTCCACTCGTGGGTGCGGAGAACACTCACATTTGAAGGGTTAGGGGGTTAAAACAGCGCTACATTTCGGATGCGCTTGAAGGGAGAAGGAAGTTGACGTCATATTCGTTTTCATAGAAATTATGAAGCCAATATATATTAAATCGCCAATTAAGATGTTCTGGACACCCCTATGTATTAGGATATACATCCCTCTTCTCTCCTTTCATTACTATGAGTGAGGAGTTGCATTTTATGCTTTATTTAACATCAAATTATAAAAGTGCTGTAAATGCGACCTGCACATGTATTCAAATATTACAGCCTACTTCTGTACGATCTTGCACATTTTACTAAGTGTCAAACTGAACATGAGTTGTTACAATGTAGCTTAAATCACGCTTTTGTCTGTAAATGCCGTCATACGGACCAAAAAACAACTGGCAGGGAGATACACGAGCTGCACGAACACTTGAAAACGGTTGCACCTGCGTTTCAAGTCAGCATCGATGCTGACTTGCTCCTGGAGGCGTGGTAGCCCCTCTCCCTAGGCACTTCACTCGACTCAAAATTCGTTTCGGATGATACTTAATGTGGCGGACCCTCGCGTGAACGCGCAAACGAAGTGGAAGTGTGTAGTGTTAGGATTTAGGGGCTGGTTTCGGAAAGGGCCATTGTCTCACACCCAGCTCGTCGAACGAGGACGCATGCAGCCGTGAACGTCACTGCTGTTCATCTGTCAATCATCACGCCCTGACAATGTGATTGGTCCGAACAGATCTGTATCTCAAATAGTAGCAGCTGAACCAGGGGGTCAGGATTTGACTGATTAGCTTCGCCGATTAGCAGGGCACTTCCTCGTCGCCATTTTCCAGAAATACATCATGTCCGGTGCCGTTTTCCCTGCGTTTTCCTCATGCTGATTGGTGGCTGTTCCACTCTCCGCTCATGCACGAGCTTAGTGTGGGCACGAGCTCTCGTTCTGTACCTTACGTCAGTCAGTAACCTGGCACTTAATTGGCTAAGTAAAACGGCACCGGAAACAAGCCTCTTGAAACGCCATGTTGAAGCCTGAAAAAATCGTTCAATTTTGGCACTTTTCACTAGCCTAGCATTCCCATTGAAATGAATGGGGGCGGGACTTGTTCACTTTCTCCAGTTCTTATAATACCTCCATGAGCTGAACGGAGCAGTGCCAGACCGAAGTTCCCTGCAGAAAAAGAATGGAGGCGGGGCTAAACTTCGGTCTGGCATCCAGGCTAGTGGTCAGCTATGGACCCAACTCAAACTCACTTGTAAAAACTTCAGACACATTTCTATTGACTGTTGATAGCAACAACTGTGCCTTCCTAATGTCTGGGTTCTTCTTCTGCCCAGCGGTGCCCATTAAGTGGACATAGTATTGGCTCTGTAGACATTAGTGAATCCTGATGGTCGTGCAGCTGAGCTTATGGGGAATGATGAACAGCATCATACTTTGAAGTGAAGTTGAATCTGGCACTGTTGCCTTGGATCAAGGGCTTTAATTAAGTTAAATTAATTTAATCAACATGCTCTCACACACACTCAGGCTGAGAAAGTGACATCTGTCAGGTGCTGAAACAAAAGGGCTAATTATGGAAGAAATGCAGGTATCTGCTCCTATGGTTCAGACGAGCATGTAACACACAAAACACACAGACACACCTACATACACATTCTCTCTCTCTCTGTCTCTCTATCTCCCTCTCTCTCTCTGTGTCTTCTGACCTTGAACTGAGGAGTCAGTGCTTCAGGTTTTTGGCTGCCATGTGTGCAGGTAACAGGTAATTTGGTGTGTGTGTGTGTGTGTGTGTGTGTGTGTGTGTGTGTGTGTGTGTGTGTGTGTGTGTGTGTGTGTGTGTGTGTGTGTTTGTGGGTGGCTGACAGATGTCCCTCCTCTTTAGCTGTGTGATTTATCACTCTCCCGGTGGTCAGAGACCCAAAGAGCTCTGAGCAGAGGTGACATTGCACTTCCCCTCTCTCTTTCACTCTGTCTCTCTCTCCTTGTTTCCGCTTCAGATCCCTCTCTTCTGTGTCTCAGCCTCTCTCTCTCTCTCTCTCCACTGACAACAGCATTTAACACATTACTGAAGATGCCAATTGTTCAACGTAAAATGTTCAGCTTACGGTTATAGGGATGATACAAATACAGTGCAGGTTCAATGTAATGACTGTATTGTTTCTGTCTGTGGAATGGGCACACTAAGAGAGATGGTGAAGAAGACCATGTTGCCCTCACTCTTAGCAATGCTGGTGCTTAGTGTGAATGTGTGTGTGTGTGTTTAGGAGTGTTGTTTGTTATAAGGCTGCACCTGTTGTGTTTCTCCAGTGGAAGTTTATTGTGAGTCTGGCAAATGCACGGTAGCTGTGCGATGATGAATACTGACTTGGACATACAGTATACTGTAGGCCACAGGGAATGTATGGATGTGTGCAGCTGGAGTGGGCATGTTGAGATGATGACAGACCCTGATTGTCCACCCTCATATGGCAGGAGATCCATCTGCCCTCACATGGCAAAGGATCAAACAGGTAGTGTGTGACCTAACACAAGCACTTCACAATAATGGGACGCTATTAAGCATTAGTTCAAAGAGATACCCAGACAGTGATCACATAGATCTTGGTTTCTTGAGGTCAGTGAGTACTGTCACTACACTTTGTGGAGATGGACATGCCTACTTACTGCTTGTGTGCAACCAGTAGTACTGTAAAGTGCCACCCTGATACTCATTTGTTAATGCTTATCTAACATAACTTGAAGTTTAAAGGGATATTCCGCCATTTCTGGAAATACACTCATTTTCCACCTTCCCTCGAGCAAAACAATCGATATTTACCTTGTTCCCGTTCATCCAGCCATTCTGTGAGTCTGGCGATACAACTTTTAGCTTCAGCCTAGCATAGATCATTGAATCGGATTAGACCATTAGCTTCTCGCCTGCTAGCTTCATGTTTAAAAGTGACTAAGATTTCTGGTAATTTTCCCATTTAAAACGTGTCTCCTCTCAAGTTAGAAAGTGTAATAAGACCAACTGAAAATGAAACCTGGCGTTTTTCTAGGCTGATTTGACATGGAACTACACTCTCATCTGGCGTAATAATCAAGGCAACTTGCAGCTACTGGCACTACCACTGCTTGTTGTCTATGGGGACTATTTTCAGATGCTGCGTACGATATCACTGCGCCTATGGTACGTTTGCAAGTTGCCTTGATTATTACGCCAGATGAGAGTGTAGTTCCATGTCAAATCAGCCTAGAAAAACGCCAGGTTTCATTTTCAGTTGGTCTTATTGCACTTTCTAACTTGAGAGGAGACACGTTTTAAATGGGAAAATTACCAGAAATCTTAGTCACTTTTAAACATGAAGCTAGCAGGGGAGAAGCTAATGGTCTAATCCGATTCAGTGTTCTATGCTAGGCTGAAGCTAAAAGTTGTATCGCCAGACTCACAGAATGGCTGGATGAACGGGAACAAGGTAAATATCGATTGTTTTGCTCGAGGGGAGGTGGAAAATGAGCGTATTTCCAAAAATGGCAGAATATCCCTTTAAGCATACTTATAGCCTACAAAAGAAACATTTGGTTCGGTTTAAAATGTAACTCTCCTAATAGCTTCCCTGCTTGCTGTTGTACTCGGTAGCTAGTCATTTCTTCAGATAATTTGTGTTTTAATGTCTGACTTCACTGCCATTACCTCCCTCGACAAAATGTGAGATCACATTTATTTTGCTCATTCATTCGCTTGCCTGACTACACACTCACTGGATGGGCCTCTATGGATGGGTAGCTTTTCAATTACCCGTTATTTACTATGGTTGTTATAGAGGCCATTCTAAGTTTCAAGACCATTGATACAGAATGGTGATTAAAATTTGTTAACCGCATATACTCCAGGTGTCCTGGTAAATAGAAATATCAGGACACCTGCCTGCCAGTCAATATAAATAGCAACACACAGTTTCTGATCACAGCCGCATGGCTGAGCAGTTTGGAAAATGGTCTTTCACAATCACGAAACACAATTCCTACAAGAGATCACTCGAGTACAGACTTCAGAGTGTGAGAACAGTCCACACGTGACGCTTCAGGGCACCATTTCAGATTCAGAGTGGAAGGAGGATCAGGATGGCACGCTATTATTTAGAGTTAGTTGCAGAGAAGAGTCCTCAAACGCTAGCCTGTATTGATAAGTCATTTCAGTTTATGAATTAGCAGTTTGCTGAGAGCCACACCATAAATGGGTGAAATAAACATGCTCAAATTCCTCTCATCAGCAGCCAAATGAATTAAAGGATACTTTGCTCTCCTTGCTTCACCAATACAACAGTAACTAAATCCATTAATAAAATGTACTCTCCATAGAAGGTTGTGGGGAGTAAACATTGCAGCTGTTGCAATTTATGATTTTAATTTGATTTCCGTACAGCCCTTGGACATGAAACATTGATTCAGTCTAGATTGCACTTTAATGAATAACTGTGACAGAATAGCATAAGGCGGAGAGACCGTCTGAGTTTATGGAGCGTGGATATAGGCCCTGTCTGAGTGTGCATGTGTGTGTGTGTGTGTGTGTGTGTGTGTGCGCGCGCGCGCGCTCTCTTGAACTGTTTATGTATGAATTTACAGAGTGAGCTGTCTAGTGTGCAGCAATATACCCTGTGTGATTGCAATGTAGAAACTACAGTACTCTCCTCCTTTCTTTCTTTCTTTCTTTCTTTATTTCCACCCCAACAATCCAGATTCAAAAAAGGTTTTAACCTGTTAACTTTCCTGGACCAAAAGGAGATTCTAGCAAAGGTGTATTATACAATTTTCAGTATTACTCAAGGTGTGTGTGTGTGTGTGTGTGTGTGTGTGTGTGTGAGTGTGTGTGTGTGTGTGTGTGTGTGTGTGTGTGTGTGTGTGTGTGTGTGTGTGTGTGTGTGTGTGTGTGTGTGTGTGTGTGTGTGTGTGTGTGTGTGTGTGACGGTATGACGGTCTGTGTTTGCAAAGTCAGCATGATAGTTAACAGGCCTGTCAACAACTTCTCTGATCACCACAGGATCCACATCCAATATACTCCCCATTAATAAACACTCTCTCTGTCATGCAGACCACACTCACACACACACACACACACACACACACACACACACACACACACACACACACACACACACACACACACACACACACACACACACACACACACACACACACACACACACACACACACACACACACACACTTGTAGACACTCACTCACTTTCATTTTAGCCACATACTGTATATGTTGATGCATGAACAACATGCACCATCACATTAGCCTTGTCTTTCCTCTTCCATGTACACACACCCAGTGGTTTAGTAGTGATGTGATTGGAGTGGAGTGGAGGTTGGCTGAACAGCCACTGCGCTGCATGAATGTCACACACACCAATACACTCATCCATCACACACACCCCAGCCCTGCACTGCCTCAATATGGGTGTGTGTGTGTGTGTGTGTGTGTGTGTCTAGTCTAGTGAGTTCAATCATATACATACTTCCCATCCCCATCACAGTGGAAAGTAATCACAGTCAAGAGTGGAACAATACTCTTAGACCAATACTGAAGAGTGGCTCTGGTGTGGGTGGTAGATAATGGATAATGGTAAGTGCACATTACAATGCAATTATATGTAGGCCTACTGTATATATATATATATATATATATATATATATATATATATATATATATAGTACATGTATACAGTATATACAGCCCTGCTGAAAAAAACAGCCTGAAGGTGGTTTGCTGGTTGACCAGCTTGTTAACCAGCTTATTTGACCACCCTTTGATGGTTAACCAGCTAGACCAGCAAAACTCTCGCGAAGACACACCTTCAGCTGGTTTACCCAGTTTATGATGGTAATTCAGCTGGTTTTGATTGTCGTACCACCTTAAGCTGGTCATTTTAGTTGGTGTTGCTGGTCTACATTGCTGGTTTTTACTGGCCACGCCAGCTTATGTTGGTTATTCTAGAAAACCAGCTTGACCATCTTTGTCAAGCTTGACAGGCTGGTCACCAGCATGACCATCTTAAACCAGCTGTATCCCAAACGACAGGCTGGTCACACCAGCACGACCAGCTTCCTCAGATGGTCACGCCAGCATGTCTAGCTGGTGGCCTAACCAGCTACACCAGCAAAGACCAGCAATAATAACTGTGATTTGGGAAAAGACCAGCTAAAACCAGCTAAAACCAGCTACCAGCCTAAGCTGGTTTCTTGCTGTTTTTTTCAGCAGGGAGTATATATGTAGCCTATATACTGTATACAATATGCCAATGTGATGTGCACTTATTTGCCACGCCAATATGTCAGTCTCTCACTCCAATTTTGTGTCTGCCATCTCTCCCAGAGGACTCTGGTTTGTTATATTGGTAGTGTGCTGTTTATTATAGTGTGAGGAGTAATTGGGCTCTAATAAATAGCGTTGACCTGTGTAATTAAATGCTCTGTTGCTAGCCACAGGTTAGCATTAGCCTCCTGTCCAGCTAATGTATTTTTAATGGCCGATTATAGACACACCACCACAGATGAAGTCTATGTTATTTTCACCCATGCTCTGAAAGAACAATGAGCAGGATCTCTCTCTCTCTCTTTCTTTCTAAAAACCGGAATATGGCTTAGCTGTGATTCTGAAATCTGGATGTTACATATAAGCAAACACAAAACCAG
>NC_084995.1:3890537-3900537 GCF_963854185.1 Sardina pilchardus
CCACAGCCCCTCTCCAGCTCCACAGCCCCTCTCCTCCGTCTGTAGTGGGCAGCTCCACAGCCCCTCTCCTCCGTCTGTAGTGGGCAGCTCCACAGCCCCTCTCCTCCGTCTGTAGTGGGCAGCTCCACAGCCCCTCTCCTCCGTCTGTAGTGGGCAGCTCCACAGCCCCTCTCCAGCTCCACAGCCCCTCTCCTCCATCCCACTGAGCTGTAGTGGGCAGCTCCACAGCCCCTCTCCTCCGTCTGTAGTGGGCAGCTCCACAGCCCCTCTCCTCCGTCTGTAGTGGGCAGCTCCACAGCCCCTCTCCAGCTCCACAGCCCCTCTCCTCCATCCCACTGAGCTGTAGTGGGCAGCTCCACAGCCCCTCTCCTCCGTCTGTAGTGGGCAGCTCCACAGCCCCTCTCCTCCGTCTGTAGTGGGCAGCTCCACAGCCCCTCTCCTCCGTCCCACCTGCTCTGGGCTCATTTGCACTAGCCGTCTGAAGCCCTGAGTCTCTGTGCCAGACGCCCGGCTAGATGAGCTCCAAGATTACTCTCAGCCCCACTCACGAGGGGAGGAGAGGCGGAGGAAGAGAGAAGAGGGGAGATTGATACAATATCAGGTGTTTAAGCACTACACAATAAAGACATGGGCATAGACACCTACAAGTTACAAGTAAAAACCTTCACAGAACTCGCAAAGAAAGGAGAGACAGAGCAGAGAGAGGAGAGGAACAGCAAGGACAGCACAGGTTTCAGTAGACACACTGACATAAATGTTCATGGCATAGCAAAGGGCTACAGCTGACTGATCAGGCCTGTCATTTTGGAGTAGTTTAGGTGCTCAGAGACACAAAGCCTGGCGATGATAACTTGAGAATTTAATTTAATTTAAATGTTGCATATGTTTAAATGTCCCATAGACTGGGACATACTGTGCTCAAAGCGCGACTATGAGAAGAACACAGAAAGACACATGATATTTATTTTGCTTTTCTAACCTCTGTCATGGAGGTATTGTTTACTGCACCATGGCACATTAAAGCTAAGAGCAACACAACAGTGGAGCATTCTCAACTCTGTCCTCTGCTTTTGAAGTTGAGTGGCTTGGCACATACTCACACACACTGACACACACACACACACACAAACACACACCACTTAAGGTGCTTTCTTTCTTTTTCAACACAATTTCTGTTCTCTTCTCTTATAAAATGTCACCGAGCAAAGTGTCTGTGAAGAAAACAAGTAATTACCCAGTCCCAGCTCCCTTTGTTGCTGTTTTGACATTTTCACATTTTTTAAAAGCCAGCTGGATGACATGTGACCTGTGTCTAGCAGGTTAGGCACATCATGAAAGTGTATAGGCCTTTAGGAAATGTATGGGTTTATTCCTGATGAAGAGGACACTACAGAAGCCAAAACTAGAGGAAAAGCGTGGGCTGTTGTCCAGTTATGCAGTAGGACAGAGGCCAGTCCCAGCCACCCGGTCAGTTATTTCACTCATGCCGTGCGGCTCAGAACGTCTCATTTGAAGTGCAATTAAAGGCCGGGACACACCAACCCGATTATCAGTTGTCAAACGCCGCTGGACAGTCGAGCGAGGTCGGGGACTCGAGTCTGTTTGGTGTGTCCCGTGCTGTCGTCAGAGGAGCCGCTGGCATTCATTTTGGCCGATTTGACATGTCGGCCTCAATGACCAGTGTGACTGGTGGAGTGCTACTGGACTTGACTAGCCCCTGACTGAACATTATCTCGGATAAGTACGAACATTAAATTATCCTAACATATTTTTGCAAGAACTAGTACACTGAACGTATGTTATTTCAGGTTAGTTTGCAACAATGTGCAAGTTTAACCAAAGTCCTTAGTTGCATGACGCAATATCATTAACAGTTCAAGCTAGCTAGCTAGCTCAGTTAACGGGCAAAAATGAATGATTTATTCCGTGTCCAAAAGAGTGATTCATTGGCATCACATACAAGCAATGACATTACAATAGGCTAGCCCTTTATAGGGCACTCATTGAAATCTTTCGAAATTCTAAATTTTAACTTCAGAAAGTTAATGGGGGATTTTTTTTTAAATGTTAAATCAATATTTGTCATCTTTGCATAGCAAATCAAGGTCAATGAAGTTACCATATATATGTCCTTGCCTGTCTGGGGGGGAAAAAGTACAGAGAGTGAATTTGAAAAAAAAATGTCTGATCAACACCATACTTGACACAGAGCATCCTTGCTGATGCCTCACCAACCCATTTCAGTTTTTTCTTCGGAACTTTTACCGTTCGCCCGTAACAGCCAATCGATGTTTGCGGCGAAGCCGCCAAACAGAATGTGGGCTTATATCTCAGCAACCCCTGCATGTATCAAAACCAAACTTGGTACATGGACTCGTGACCCCATGTATCTTTTTAATATAATTAAATGGCATCAATGGCATACACAGGTGCCTAGTACTATGAATGCTATACTCCTATGAACTAGTGTATAAAAACAGAAATACAACTATAATCACTAAAGTACCACTTATATTTGCTCATAATTGTGTTTTATCACTAACCAGTATTGAGTCATTAAAATAAATGCACACAGTATAGGTCTCACGCTAACAATAAGCACCTGTGTATGCCATTTAATTATATTAAAAAGATACATAAATAAGGCATATGTGTAAAAATGGACACTTGTGCCACTTATGTGAACAGGGCATATGATCGTGCATTTAGTTTTTAGCCAAACAATAAGCTAATTTATAAAAATGCTATGCAAATAACAACAATCCTAATCTTTAACACAACTATTCAACCAAATAATATGTGAGTTACATCAACTTACAATGTTTAGTTTTGATGCTATCATGATAGTTGTGGGATGAGCCAGGTTCAAAAACCCGAAATATGTGATTTCTGCCAGATGGTTGTGTTGGAGGTGCTGCAGTTCACTCAATAGGCGCGTTCAAGTTCAACTCCAAATGACCTCTTGCAGCAGCGTGAGCTGCCGATGGCAGCAGGGGAGGGGATACAAACGCTGCTATGAAGTTGTACACTCTCTACTTCCCGTAGTCTAGACTTGATGTGACGAATCACGAGGCACGGACCCGCACGGACCCTTGTGGATATGAGGAGGCATCTAAACACCTGCACATACGTCAGGGATGTAAAAGCCAATTAGGGCAAAGACCTGACGTCATGAAGGCAGGGTCTAGGCTCCGCTGCGCTCCGCAGTACCACTAAAGCTGCTGCTCCGCTGCTGAGCAGCCGCCTGGCCACGCCTTGCTCCCGCGATAAGTTGAGGCCATGTGATACCGACTGCCGAGTCAAAAACACAGCCATCTAGACCATCGTGGACAGATTTTTAACCACGTGCATCTTGTGCTGCGCAGCCATCTTGAACGCGCCTAGTATTTGTAAGATAGCTTGATCTTCCCTAATTGGCTGAGAGAAAACCACATGACTCTACAACTCCAAATGGAGGCAGGGGGAGGGAATTTTCAGTGTGTGCGGAAGTGACTACATATGGTTATTTGCCCCACATAAATACAAAATATATATCCATATTTATATTTTCTTATTGCTTAAAGCAACACTAAAGCACTTTTCCTATGTCGCACACATGCTATTTGTTTATCCAGCAAATAACAGACAAGGTAGAATTTGTTGCATGATTTTATGAAAGTATGATGTATTGCGACATCGAAGCAAGTGTTGGTATAAAAAATCTCTAAAAAAAAAAAAACTCAAAGTATACAGATACGTGAAACAGATGACATCTCAAAATAAATCAATTGTTCTATTTTTCCATTAATCCTAATGACCCACAAGAGCTTTGCAGATGACTCACTTCAACTTAAAATACAAAAGTGATTGAAATACAAGAGAACACATTTCAAAACACACTGAAATGCTTAGAGACATTTGGAGAAATATTATATTTATTAGAGTGAGTGGGCCAGTCAGACCAGTGAGTCTGTTCCATTTCATTTTGTTTTCCTTGCAACTGGTTCCATCTGACATGTTAGATGCTGTCAGTTCTCAAACCAAAAAATACTTGCGAAAAAGGAAGACAAACATGGTTTGTAGCTGTATATCACTTTCTTTTATCTATTAGATCTCTGTTGAGCTTGTTCTCTGAAAACATATTGAGGACCTACCAGTTTGAAGGACTGATCTGATTTGTGTTAATGAATCCGACATTCATTAACACAAAGTTAAATTCACAACCAGTATCATAAACTACTCAGTGCCATAGCAGTACCTCCCATAATATGAAACAGTCATGGTTATACTTTACAATAACGGTCACAATTATTTATTCAGACTTTATACATATATGCTTACTGTACTGTTTGCCAGCTGGTAGACAGTAGGCCTACTGTGTACAATAAATAAATCTCCTTGTCAGGTATCTTAGGCTACGTTTACACATGGCCTGCTATTTTCATAAACAAACTTGATGTGGATCTAGCTCGTTAGGCTAAGGCACAGTAGCAAATTCATATGGAGTAATGCTTCTTCGATTTTATGACAGTCACTGTCATGCAATCTAGGGTTAGATTACAGACAAGAAATTCCAGAGTTAACTTTCATTTGACACCAAGGTTATCCTACTCAAAGGGGTTCTTGTGTAATAAGAGTTTTATTGTCGTATGCATTTTGGGTGAACAGGTCCTTTTGAGTTTTTTTTTTCTTTTAAAACAATTGTGACTGAGTAATGGGGTGTTTTGTAGGATTCTTGGTAAAACCGCATGCTACTGAAATCTGCTCCTTGGTTACAAAAATAACCAGGTCTCATCTTGGAGACTTAAGAGATAATATTTATATAATATATTTTATTTATTTTCTGAAAGTATTTTATGTTACATTCTTTTTGTTTATTTATTTTATTTTCATTCAGAAAAACACTCTTTGGTCAAATATCACAGGAGTTACACTTAAAAGGAACACTCCACCGTTTTTTTTCATATTAAACTACGTTATTCCCTTTACTAAGACAGTAGTTGATACCTACCTTGATACCTACTGTTTCAATGCGTGCAGCCGTGCACTCAAAGGCTCTGGCGCGCGGCGCTACTTTGATAGCACTTAGCTAGCCCAGTTCATTCACTCGGATCCAAACAGAGATGAAGACAGAAGCAAACACCTCTACGTTATTTCCCTATTAATATTATACTGTATTAAAATACAGTTACTGTACACGAGTTGTAACACGACCAAGTATGGTGAGACAGACTAAGACGTGGCACTTTTCTAAGCAGATCAGAAGGATAACTATAATGTGTGGCGGTGGCGGAATGGCACATGGGAGCACTTCGACTCAGCGCAGTAATATCTTCACTCCAAAGTGAAACTGAACATCCAAGAGTGATGATATTACTGCGCCGAGTCGAAGTGCTCCCAAGTGTTATTACGCCATACAGTATAGTTATCCTTCTTACTCGGACGGGAGCCGACTTTTCTGCAGACGGTCGACCATCGGGATGATGTGTCCAGGCCTTAAGACTTGAGGGCAAGTGGTGGAACAGGTGGAGTACTTTCAGTACCTTGGTACTCAGATTGACCTCCGTCTGTCCCTCACTCACATGTAGATACAGTCTATAAAAAAGCACAACACATTTATCTCCTGAGGAAGCTCAAAGGATTTGATGTCAAGACAGGACATTTTATCAACAGTATATCAGACACTGATAGAATTTGTTATCTCCTTCAACATCACATCTTGGTACAGCTTCATAACAAACAGATGCAAGGGAAAGCTGGTTAGGATAATCAAACAGGCGGGCAAGATCATCAGCATCTCACAAAAACAGCTGTCAGATTTGTACATTCAGGCAGTGGAGAGGAAATCAAATTCCATTCTCCAGGATCCCTCCTGCCCCCTCCGCCGATATTTTGAGCTGCTACCATCAGGCAGAAGATATACAGTGCCTATCGCCAAAAAGTCACTATACACAAAATCCTTAATAGGCAATTCATACACACAGCATACATCTTACACTCAACATACATCTTACACATCATACAGAACTAGGACAAAACATGGCAACATGTTGGACAATAAAGCTTTTTGAATCTTGAATCTTGAATAAGACTACTTTATTGAGCTAACTATTCCCTATGAAGATGTGATGGAGGAAGCCTTTTGAAAGGATGAAGTTAAAATATGCAGAACTAGTAGCAGAAGTAAGGGAACTTGTCTGGCAAGCACTCATGAGACCAATGGAGACAGGTGTTAGAGACCTTGTAGCAAAGTCAGCCACAACATTCATGTTGATTTTTGGGTTTTGAGGATGGTCTCAAATAGCCTGGGTGTTCCCATCCTGCCTTGCGCGGTGAGGCTAGGTCTCAAAGGAACTGTAAAGGAGTTGTCTGATATGCTGAAGAGACAAGCCAGTGGCTATGGTTGAGGCACTTACAGACTACTTGAGGTCATGTCGTAACCTGAATTGACATCTTGAAATCTTGTCACTGTGTTTCTGAAGTGGTATGCCTTGGTGCCCGCATCAATGGCTTGCTTGTTGTCAAGTAGCTGATTGGATCTTAAACAGCCACATCAAAAAAGAGAAATGACTGAAGAATGCAAGGTGGTATTTATTGGTCGCCATATCAGTGACTTATGTTTGGTATGGTTATGGCTCTGATGGGGTCATAAATGGCCACTGCAAGGAAGAGGACTGAATATACAGTACAGTACACAGTATGACATCTTGTCACTGTGTGGCGCTGGAATGGTATTTGTTGGTGCCCTCAATGGCTTACACTTTGTCTGGTTATGTTGGTGAATGAATCATGAACAGCCAGCGCAACAAAACCCATTGTGAGTGTGGACAAGTGTGTGGCTGGGATGCAAGACACCACTGTTGAGTCTTCTGGGTGTGTTTTGGGCATAATTCAACAAAACACAGAAGAAGGAAGATGCCTTCTTGAAAACCCCAGTGAATGAAGGTTTTTTAGTCCTGCTTTGGTTCTTTATCTGTGCAATTAGGCTATACTGTAGGTTTGTTTGGGCAGTGGTGGAGGAAGTGCAAATAACCAGAGAAATATTTACTCTAGTAAAAATAAAAGAACCACAATGACAACTCTACTTAAATAAAATAAAACTTTAAATGTACTTAAGTAAAAGCACTTGCATAATGATTTATTCTTTTAACTGGCTTTGGGCCTGCATCAACTACCTCGCTACATAAGCACAAAGATTCTACCACCTTCCTCCTTTCTGAAAATGGAGTACAGTATGCTAGCAATTTGCCTTTAGACTATGTGAATACATATGATTAGCAAGTCACAAACTAGTGCCTTCTTGAATTCCGCGCTACATTGAATGCATTCATCAAAGCCAGTTCACAAACAGTATGATGCACTCTGTAAACGCATTTATGATTCTACAGAGCCAGCATTTACTGAAAGAAAAATATTCTTAAAGGGATAGTTCGGGTTTTAAGACATGAAGTTATATGGGTTCCCTGTCAGCAACGTTGTGCATCAGCAATGACTTACCCCCCGACAGCGTCCTGTGAGCCGAGATCCAGCCGGGTTTTGATGCTGAAGAAAGTAGTCCGGCAAGTTTCTGGGGTCACGAAAGTAAAGTGTTTTTCTTCTCAAAACCATACGTGTTCAAAAGAGTGATATATTTGCACCACAAAAACGTTGTCCAGGAAAATTTCAAAACTCGTTATCTTTGCACTATTTTTCTCGATTTCTATCACTGCGCGCTACTGACAGCTGGACAACGTTTTTGTGGTGCAAATATATCACTCTTTTCAACGCATATGGTTTTGAGAAGAAAAACACTTTACTTTCGTGACCCCAGAAACTTGCCGGACTACTTTCTTCAGCATCAAAAACGATCAAAAACCGGCTGGATCTCGGCTCACAGGACGCTGTCGGGGGGTAAGTCAGTGCTGATGCACAACGTTGCTGACAGGGAACCCATATAACTTTGTGTCTTAAAACCCGAACTATCCCTTTAATATTCTTAATATTCTTAAGATAAAAAGCTAAATGCTAATCGGTGAATTGTCCCTAAACCAAATAGCTCATGTTACAGCGCAGCCTTCCCTACAAAAAACATTTATAGTTCTTATGAAGACTTGCCATTATTGTTGTTGTTATTGTTAGTGTATTATATTGTTATATTATTTTAGTACATTATCATTTCAAATGTATTTGAACCTCTGCAAAGTAAACACATTTTTTTATCGTACCTACATTTTTGTAGCTCCTACCTTGACTGAAACCAGTATACAACTTTAGTCTTTACGTTGGATTACAGTAAATCCTCAGCTCTGTGCAGTGTGTCTAAGCATTGCATAGTGGAAACGAAATATCCTAGTAGGATTGTGGAGAAGAAAAAGAAAAGAGATGAGTTTATGACAAGAGCCCTGTAGCGAGCGGCCAGTCATGCGAGAGAGCTGTGGTAGAATCTCTGTGCACCAGGGAGATGATCCAGCCAGTGAGCTGCCATCTGTCCATCAGGAGGCGTGAAACAGAACAAATATTCTCAAGAGAGGGTAAACATTAATATCATTACACAGCCAGTGCTGCCTCTTTGATAGCTACACTTTGGGGATCTTTTACATTTGTACCAGTGTTTCTGAAGTTTGGGTGCTTACAGGGATGTATCTCATTCTACAAAAACCTGATCTGGATGGCTACAGCTCCATGCTGAGGCCTCATCCATCACTTCACAGACACACACACACACACACACACACACACACACACACACACACAATGGACTAACTTCAACACGATGCTAGAATACCTAGAAAGACAGATAGAAGGGAGGGAGAGAGAGAAAAAGAGCATAAGAGTGACAGAGAGGGAGGGGTTTCGGAAGAGAGTGAGGACAGAGAAGGAGAAAAGGAGAGGGTGAGAGTGAGATGGAGAAGTAGTGCAGCAGGGAGAGGAGGGATAGGGATCGATCGCCTCTGGTAATTACTGGCTGATTTATGAGTGACAGGGAGCAGTAGATCGCCTTTAATTTCAGGGTGTAGCTCAAGTTTTTTTGGAGAGTGAACAAGGTCAGCAAGCTGACTAGGGTAGATCATTTACACACACACACACACACACACACACACAGACACACACACACACACACACACACACACACACACACACACACACACACACACACACACACACACACACACACACACACACACACACACACACACTTGCGATCGCACAACAAACACACTCTGCTTTTGCTGAGTTGCGTCCTCTCTGCTGAGATAAGATCATTCTAGACACGTTTTTCAGTGCCAATACAAGTCATCTTTCTCTCCCTCCCATCCCCTGTTCTTTCTGTATACTTGTGTCTCCATCTAGCCCAGCACGGCCGTCTCCTTTCTTTCCCCTTGTCTCTTTATCACTTCATCTCTTCATTTCTGCTCTTGTCATTTTGCTGTCTGCCTTCTTTATCCATTCATTTTCACCTCTCTACTTTTGTTCTGTCTACTTTTGTTCTGTCTTATATCTGGCGCTCTGTCTATTTGTCCTATTGTAGCATTTCCAGAACAGAGGGACTGAGCAGAGAAATCCTGGCATCCATATCGAGTTCGTTGCATGATCTCTACCCTTCTCTCCACATGTCTCCCAGAGCTTCATGTTAGCAAAGTCAATGTCATTAAAACTGAGCATGTCTCGGCCACTGGGAGACACCACTGGGGTCTGAAACAAAACCTATTACTCCTGGGGCTGTCTTCCCAGATGGGGAATTAAGGAATTAAGTCCCGGACTCAATTGCATTTTGAATTAATTTAGCTCAGGACTTGGCCTAGTATCAATGGAGGAAACCAAACCAAAACACTCAGCTACTCCAGCAATGTTAATACAAGAATGGTCATATGAATCATATGACTTTCAAAGCCTTAAATCATAACATCTAATGCCCATATGCTTATATTGTATTTACAAAATGTACAAAAAGTTTATCAGGTAAGTATGACTGTATGCTATACCTGGTTTCACACAGTGAAAGTTCATTAGGCAAGGGCGTGAGATGTTTACTGTAAATTAA
>NC_084995.1:3905537-3910537 GCF_963854185.1 Sardina pilchardus
GTGTTAGATCATTCATCTCCTATTCCAGCGCCCGAGGAAAACAATATCACTTATTTATTTGAATTATTCTCCTTGTTTAACCCTATTCACTTAATGATGTATTGTGTGTTAGTGTGTATTGATCATCTCCATTATTGTGGCGGGCACATTTATTGATTTTAAACTTATTTTTGAGCGTGATCACATGGAGTCCTGCATTCTTGCAATATGAATGGTACCATGTCAGATTAAGGGGTCTATTCAACAAATGTGATGAACTTAATAGTCAATCCTTTGGTTTCATTTTAAGAGCAGCACCTCTTTGTAAACAGTACTCTAATTACCAAAGAAATAGTGCTACTCCTTTTGTTGAGACACGCCTCATTACCAAGGAGGATGCTGCAAGATAAGTGAGTGCCACTTGAGCTGTAGGTCTCAGAGGAACCTGTTATTGTTTTGTGGCGTCTCATCTCAAGCATTAGATCAGATAGTGTGCTTTCAAGTGGAGTTTGGTCATCCAGGTGTCCCCTTTGGGTTGTGCTGTCACTAGCCCCTCCCTCCCTGCCTGCCTCTGCCAATGGCGGATCCCCCCTGGGCTCTCACAGACACAGCTGGCACAGTGTTGATTGAAAAACACCCGGAAGGCTAGCGGATCTGTTTGTCCCTCCGCAGTGCACGCACGCACACACACACACACACACACACACACACACACACACACACACACACACACACACACACACACACACACACACACACACACACACACACACACACACACACACACACACACATCCTCACACATGCTCACACATGGCATGTATAGGCACATGATCCTTATAAACACAATCAGATTCAAACACACTTATGACTTCCTTACATAAAGAAGAATGCACAATTACACACACACACACACACACACACACTCATACTGCGTATGCTTTTTTTCACCATTTAATATTTGCCACATTCACATCTTGTCTGCTTAAATACAAGGAAACATGATATTTCAGAAAAGGTTTTTGTGCAAAAAGCCCCCTCTAACCATGCTGTACAGTATGTCTCGGTGTAGCATGTGAAAGATCAGCTTTTGCTTGATGATCAGAATACAACATGAATTTGCTCTTGCTGTGATCTTATGTTTATATTTCTTATATGTATTAAGGCTGTTTATTGTCTGTGTGTGTGTGTGTGTGTGTGTGTGTGTGTGTGTGTTTACCCAGATAACCTAAAGGAGACGTAAGACTTGCGGGAGGAGGGTCAGCTCTGCTTGTTCATCAGAGTGGTTCACTAGTGGCTGCTCACGGGAGAAGGTGCTTGTGCTCTGTGACTGCTAAGGTGTACCACTCCACACACTCTGACATGGTCACATGACTAGGCTCTACATTAGCAAGCCAATCGCCTGCCTCGGGCTGGGCCTGTAACCAATCAGAACCTTGAATCAGATTATTCAGTCAATTAGACACCTGCTCTTCGTAGCACACACACACACACACACACACACACACACACACACACACACACACACGCACACACACAAACTCAAATGCACACATGCTCCTAACCCGCCATGAATCTGACCGTGAAGTTGAGGCGAAACCTGCGTCGGCTGGTCATCCTGCTGGCCTCCTTCTGTGTGGTCAGTGTGTTGGTGTCGGCCTACTACCTCTACACTGGGTCCACTCAGGAGCTCGAGCTCACAGACCGGGCCTCAGGACCCGACTGCTCGGACCCACATGCTCTCCCCTACCGACAGGCAGAGCCACGGACACCTAAGCCCATCGACACCAGCCGTAAGGACCCCGTGGTGCTGGTGTTTGTCGAGAGCCAGTACTCCCAGCTGGGCCAGGACATCATTGCCATTCTGGAGTCCAACCAGTTCCAGTACCGCTCCGAGATCGCCCCGGGCAAAGGGGACATCCCCCCGCTCACACACAAGGGGCGCGGACGCTACGCCCTCATCATCTACGAGAACCTGCTCAAGTACGCCAACATGGACACGTGGAACCGAGACCTGCTGGACAAGTACTGCGCTGAGTACAGCGTGGGCGTCATTGGGTTCCACCGCGCCAGTGAGAACTCTCCGGCGGTTCTGCGGCTGCGGGGGTTCCCCGTGGTCATGCACACCAACGTGGGGCTGCGCGACTGCTGCGTTAACCCGCGCTCGCCCCTGCTCTACGTCACCAAGGCCGAGCTGGACCGCGGCCCGCTGCCCGGCGACGACTGGACCGTCTTCCTCTCCAACCACTCCACCTACGAGCCCGTGCTGCTGGCCAGGCGGCGGCCAGCGGAGGGTGGGGGTCCCCAGGAGCCGGCGGGCTCGGCCCCGCTGCAGGCCACGGTGGTGCAGGACCTGGGGCTGCTGGACGGTGTCCAGCGCGTGCTGTTCGGCCACGGCCTGGGCTACTGGCTCCACCGGCTCATCCTGGTGGACGCCATCTCCTACCTGTCTGGCCGTAAGCTGTCCCGCTCCCTGGAGCGCTACCTCCTGGTGGACATCGACGACATCTTTGTGGGGAAGAAGGGCACCAGAATGAATGTCAATGATGTGAAGGTGAGTCTGCTTCTGTGCTCTGACTTGAGCTCTCAAATGTTTTACTCATACTTGCTGAGAAGAATATACTACTTTTTCAGTCTTTCCCAATCTTTCTCTCTGATTAAAATATATTTTGTTTGTTTTGAAATAGCAAAAAAAATGGCCCATGGTCTGAAAAGTGTCAATCTTATTTCTCGTCTGACAGCAGTGGGCTTACTGGAGCATTTCATTTGTCAGTCATCACTTCTCCTGTATACTCATTTGGGCCACACAACACAAGGCTGAGTCCTGGGTGGCCACAGGGTGGGCACAGGGGCACACCGCTAACGTGCTAACGTGCTAACGTGCTAACGTGCCCGCACTGCTGCCTGAATCTCAGCAGCACTTAGAGGATCTGTATGTTGTGAGGTGAACCACGTTATAATGGGATGTGAGCCGCATGATTATTTCATGTGCAGTGATGAAACGCTGACCACATTTCAGGCTTACTGTGTGTGTGTGTGTGTGTGTGTGTGTGTGTGTGTGTGTGTGTGTGTGTGTGTGTGTGTGTGTGTGTGTGTGTGTGTGTGTGTGTGTGTGAGAGAGAGAGAGGTTGTGTGGGTTTTCTCTCCAGTCTCTCCCCAGTGTTTCAGCAGTGTGTGAGCCTGACCCAGAGTCCTCTGTGTGTGTGTGTGTGTGTGTGTGTGTGTGTGTGTGTGTGTGTGTGTGTGTGTGTGTGTGTGTGTGTGTGTGTGTGTGTCAGAGAGTGTGTGGGGTGTGTGTTCCAGGGCAAAGTTCATCTTTGATGTTGGCACTCAATTGGTTAAGTGTGTGTGTTTGAGTTGAAGTATCCATCAGTTCAAGCAGTGTGCGTGTGTGTGTGTGTGTTTGGTTAGGGGCTGAGTGTCTGCCTGTACTGAAGATTCAGGTCAAATAGTGTGTTTTTAATTTGGATCAAGGGTGCTTATGTGAGTGTGTTTTTGAACGAGTGTGTGTGTGTGTGTGTGTGTGTGTGTGTGTCTGTGTTGAGGGGGGTGTCTATTTGTGTGTGTGTGTGTGTGCGTGTGTGTGTGTGTGTGTGTGTGTGTGTGTGTGTGTGTGTGTGTGCATGCTTGTGTTTCCCTGTGTTGGTATTGACTCAGTCAATGGTTAAGAGGCTGTTTAGTGCGGAACAAAAGCAGCTGAATGGCGTTCATTCACTCTTTCATGCACTCTTTCACGCAGCGGTTCCCACGTTCTCCCTCCCTCCCTCCCTCCCTCCCTCCCTCCCTGGGCCTGCGCTGGGCTGGCTGGTCTGGCTGGCTGGTCAGGGTGGCAGTGCTGGGCCAGTGGTTGGGCCTGTGGGCCTCCCTCTCCTCCTTTGTCTGCTGACTTCATGACTTACTGAGGCGCTTTCAGATCAAAATGCACACAGGCTGACAAGCACATAAAACCTTCATGTTGGGTGGAACATCCCCTCTGCCTTTAAGTCTCTCTCTCTCTCTCTCTCTCTCTCTCTCTCTCTCTCTCTCTCTTCCTCCCCCACTCCTGCCCTAGTGTGTGCATGCCGCTTGTTCTCCTGACTCCATGTCTTTGTCCTCCTCCTCTCCAGTCCCTCTCTGCTCCATGTTTTCTTTCATATGTCAGAATTTCTCTCTTGTGCCTGAGTTCCCATCTCTCCACCATGAACACTCCTCTCTCTTGCTCTCCCCCTGTCTCTCTTTCTCTCTCTCTCCCTCCCTCTCTCTCCCTTTCTATTTCCCTCTTTCTCTCTCCCTTCCTCTCTCCGTCTTTCTCTCCCCTCCTCTCTCTCTCTCTCTCCCTCTCTCTCCCTTTCCATCTCCCTCTGTCTCTCTCTCTCTCTCTCTCTCCCTTCCTCCCTCTCTCTCTCTCTCTCTCTCTCTCTCTCTCTCTCTCTCTCTATTGGGGTTTAGGTCGTAGCAGGAGGCATGGAGGAGATTAGCATCTAAATGTTTTTGTCGTTCCACAGCGTTAGCCTCTCAGCACTGGGCCTTTCACATGCTTCTGTTCACACAGACACTCTTCTAACATTCACTGAACACACACACACACACACACACACACACACACACACACACACACACACACACACACACATACATACAGAGAGAAAGAGAGCGAGAATTTGTGAAAAGTTGAAACATTAGCCTACCAGATTTACGGGCATGTTAAATCTAATAAAGCTCCAGAAGTGGTGCAGCCTGGAGCTCTGCCTACTAGTCCACTGATGAAGACGTCCCGCCATTGCATGTGGAAGTCAGAAGTCAGATGTGCATGTGCATGTGCGTGTGCTGTAGTCTGGAGCCTCAAGGTGCCCGGGCCAGCTGTCTCTGGATGGCCACTAACGGCACCTGTGCTGCTCTGGGTGGAGCCCAGCAGGCCTGTCATCTAGACCTCCTACAAGACACACTTCAGCACTGAAGCAGCTTCCAGGTAGTTGGCCAGGAGTCAGCAGTGTGTGTGTGTGTGTGTGTGTGTGTGTGTGTGTGGTGAAGAAGACAGCCCA
>NC_084995.1:3915537-3923037 GCF_963854185.1 Sardina pilchardus
AGGGGGCTGTTTGTCCCTCCCTCCCCTCTTTGGTTCACTCCCATCTGCCTCTCCTCTTCCACTCTCCCCTTCCTCTCTCTCTATGGGGAGTTGTTTCCCTGCTTCCTCTTTCTCTCTCTCTCTCTCTCTCTCTGTCAGTGTTCCAACAGGTCCCTCCCTCTCTCTCTCTCCTCACTTCCTTCTTCCATTCCTTCTCTCTCTGACTCTCTCCATCCCCCCCACCCTCTCTCTCCGTTCTCTGTCCCTGGTGGGGTATCGATCATCATGTAGAGGTTATTAACATGCTTCTCTGTCACCCTCAATCCTCCGGAGAGCACTGCAGAGGGAGAGAGAGAGAGCAATGGAGGGAGGAAGGCAGATGTGTGTGAGCTAGAGGGAGAGAGAGAGCGATGGAGGGAGGAAGGGAGATGTGTGTGAGCTAGAGGGAGAGAGAGAGAGATGGAGGGAGGAAGGGAGATGTGTGTGAGCTAGAGGGAGAGAGAGCATGACAGACGGAGAGAGCAGGGCAGGGGGAAGGGGGAATGGGCTGAGACCTTCACACTAAGAGAGATGGAGAAGAAGACCGTGCTGCCCTCACTCTTAGTCCGTCTTAGCAGTGCTGGTGCTTCTAGTGTGTGTGTGTGTGTGTGTGTGTGTGTGTGTGTGTGTGTGTGTGTGTGTGCACGCTTGTTTTTAAAGTTTTAGTGTGTGCATTGGGGTGTAAGTCTTCTCTCATGAAACATGATCAGTTGATTGCATGTGATTCATCATGTGCGCGAAGAGAACTCTGTGGTGTGTGTGTGTGTGTGTGTGTGTGTGTGTGTGTCTCATCCTGACGTCTTCTGACAGGCATGAACCAACTGTCATGTTTCTCAATCGGTGCCCATGATGGAGCAGGAGGAGGGGGCATGAAAAAAGAACTCGAGTTCCTTTCATGAAAAAGAGATGTATGACCCAGTTTACAGCCAGTTAAACACACACACACACACACACACACACACACACACACACACACACACTAACTCACACGTGTGTACTCATTGTCAGGCCTCAGTTTTAACATTCATGTAACCTAAAAAAAATCTCATTCCCACTCTGTATTTCCATTTTAATGGTTATTCTTCTCTCTCTCTCTCTCTCTCTCTCTCTCTCTCTCTGTGTCTGTCCATACACATATGTTTGTGTGTAAGCCTTCATCTTGGATGGTTCTGCTCTTTGTACTTGACCCAGAAATGGGAATTGTGTGTGTATGATTAAAATGAATAATTGACTGAGAAGCAGATGTGTGACTGAGTGAGCATCAAGGTATGGATTAATAGTACTCTGATTACAGTGGAAATTCTGTGTGTGTGTGTGTGTGTGTGTGTGTGTGTGTGTGTGTGTGTGTGTGTGTGTGTGTGTGTGTGTGTGTGTGTGTTTGTTTGTTTGGGCTTGTGTGTGTGTGTGTGTGTGTGTGTGTTTTGCGTGGGTAGTTGGCTAGCTGGCTTGAGTTGTGAGGCCACTGAGCGCATAGACACACAAACACACACTCACTTGCTCAAGATGATGATATGCTGTAGCATATCAGATCAGATGTGCAGGAGGGCTATCCATCCGCATGTCCTCCCAATATGGGACAATGCATAGGCTTTAGGCTTTACTCTCCCCTGCTACAGCTATAGGACGTCTACTGAACCACAATCCCCTTTATACACACACACACACACACACACACACACACACACACACACACACACACATGCACATGTCACATTTTCCTGTATCATGTTGCTGTGTACAGTGTGGTAGACACAGTCATCCATATTCATGTTTGTAACTAACTTAATCTGAGCACCACTCTTCTCTCCTGTCCTGCTGGAGACACACATCTCCCAGGTCCTGTGCACCACACTGCATCACTCCCCATTCATTTCCTATCAATCACACAGCCACTTTATTGAGTTAGGATGTAAAACACACATAATGCACACACACACACACACACACACACACACACACACGGGCACACATCTCCCCCTCTTAAACACACTCTGATTAGATTGCTCTATAATGCACATCTGTTGGGTTGTGGAACATTGCATAAACGGGGTTTTGTTGCACCAAATGAGATTACATGATGAGTAAAAATATGATGAGTGTGGCAGTCCTCTCTGTGTGCTCCAACTCTCTTCATAAAGCTGATTTATCTGCCAATGGCCTCCATGGCAGCCATAAAGCACGCTGGAGATGATTGGTGCTAGGTGTGTGACTCCTCGAGTGTGTATGCATTTAAATTAGGATACACCCGTGGCTCTGTGTATAGTGTGTGTTACTGTGTGTGTGTCTGTGTCTGTGTCTGTATGTTTGTGTTAGTGAATGTGAGTTTGAGTGAGTGTGTGTATGTTTATTTTTATTCTGGTGTCATATCTATTGATTGTCAGGGTATTTTATTTTCCGCAGGCGTCAGGCATTTCTACAATTTTCTGAGAATGTCTTGGTGAGAGAATGACCTTCTCTCAGGTGTGACAGGACAGGAAAGTGCACCCGCACTGCCTCTCCAACTGAGCCCTGCCCAGCTGATGACAGGGGCATTCTTCATAGCGGAGAGTAGAGCAGCTAGCCAGGGCTCACAGCTTTAGGGAGCTACAGTACTACACATTTACACACAGCATCAGCAAATGGGAAATATGTAAGGTAGACGTTCGGAAGCTTTCCCTGTGTGTGTGTTGTGTGTTATGTGTTGTGTTTTGTGTGTTTGTGTGGTGTGCGTGCGTGCGTGCGTGCGTGCGTGCGTGCGTGCGTGCGTGCGTGTGTACACGGGCGCATTGGGGCCAAGTGTATAAGCTGAGTGATGTTGTTAGTGACACAGACTAACAGACTTCCCCACGCCCACTCAGGCCCACTGCAGCAGAACAGTATATCCCACTGAGAGTGCTGACATGCACGCTAGTGCGCGCACACACACACACACACACACACACACACACACACACACACACACACACACACACACACACACACACACACACACACACACGGCCAGCTTGACAGACAAGGAAATTGTATTGATTGCATTTGCATGGTTTGTGTGGCAGATTGTATATGAGGCTGTTTTTTGAGGCCAGCAGGAATCTGACACCTGCCTGGACAACCTCATATATCAGCAAGAGGATATCGATCATATTTCTCCAGCAGACAAACACACAAACACACACACACACACACACACACACACACACACACACACACACACACACACACACACTAGCAAACAAACATGCACATTCACAAACACTAGCGGTTTTGTATATTTGGGCTGTTTGTTAACCAGTCTCTATCTCCTCCATAGGCTCTGTTGGAAACTCAGCAACTCCTGCGTGCTCAGATATCGAACTTCACGTTCAATCTAGGATTCTCTGGAAAATTCTTCCACACAGGTGAGTCAAAGACCAATCCATCTGTTTAGCCCCAGCTCTTCTTACAGAACCCAGCTTCTTATAAGTGTTGCTACAGTAGGTAGGAGGGTGAGCAGGGTTACCCACAAAGTCCTGATCCCCATGCAGTCCCCTTGTGCTGTCACCGCACTGCACTGCACTGCACTATCACCCATTCTCACTCTCACACTCACACTGGCTATATCCACACACACAGAGCAGTTCTAATGGTGCAGATAAACTGCACATAGAGCTCAGAAATGGCAACCTTGTGACATTTATCAGCCGCAAACTGTGATTCAAATTGTTTGATGAAGATGAGATAGTATCACACATTGTAGCAGATTACTGGGTTTACTCAGAAAAAGCCTTGATGTATGCGTCTACGTTTGGGAAGGCATTTTGTCAAAATAAACTGCCACCAAGTTTCCATGGCATCATTTGACATCTAGCTCTGGTAATAGATGCCATTTTTATCATTGCTTTATTGGCATGGCAACAACTTGTGTGCATAGCAACATGAAAGTTGTTTTAGGTTTGATATGTGGTATTAAAAAGAGAATGCATTTGTGCTAATCGTTGAAACACGATGCACATGATTATATCTGTCCATTTATATAGCCTTGATATATCAGCATGGGTGTGTAGTTGTCACTTTGACGTGTGTGTGTGTGTGTGTGTGTGTGTGTGTGTGTGTGTGTGTGCGTGTGTGTGCCCCAGGCACAGGGGAGGAGGACGCTGGTGATGACCTGCTGCTGAACTATGTGGAGGAGTTCTGGTGGTTCCCTCACATGTGGAGCCACATGCAGCCACATCTCTTCCACAACGAGTCCTCCCTGCTGGAGCAGATGATCCTCAACAAGGAGTTTGCACTGGTGGGTCACCACACCCCATCATGGCATGTGTGTGCAGCCACTGCTCAGGAGAGCACTCACATCGTCTCTCAGCATGCCTCTCTGGGTTTCACATTTCTGACGTCTGTTTATTGTTGAGACCATTTAGGAATGTTGTTCCTGATGAGGGTGATTTGTGGAGCTTCAGGAGCTGTTGTTGCTATTACACCGTTTATATTCTACTTGGATTTTGAGATGAGAGTGCATGCACTGCCACTTTCTCTCCTGCTCTCTGTCGCTGTAAGAGCATTTGTGACAGAATGGCTGTGTGTGTGTGTGTGTGTGTGTGTGTGTGTGTGTGTGTGTGTGTGTGTGTGTGTGTGTGTGTGTGTGTGTGTGTGTGTGTGTGTGTGTGTGTGTGTGTGTGTGTGTGTGTGTGTGTGTCTGAGTGAGTCTCTGTGTGTGTGTGTGTGTGTGTGTGTGTGTGTGTGTGTGTGTGTGTGTGTGTGTGTGTGTGTGTGTGTGTCTGAGTGAGTCTGTGTGTGTGTACCCTTTTTATCTTGCCACTGTAATTCTCTGGTTATTCTCATTTCTCTGAGAGGAGAGCAAATGGAAGTCAAGTGGTGTGTCACTAGCAGAATACCAGATAACGCTTACGCATTCACAGCAGTTTGCCGTCCTACACACACACACACACACACACACACACACAAACACACACACACACACACACACACACACACACACACACACACACACACGTACGCACTGAGCATGGGTAGCCACCAACCTCAGAATCTCCTAAAATTGTACATGATTGGCCTATTCTGCTTCTTAAAAGCCTTGGAGGGGGTGTGTGGCCAGAGAGTCAGAGAGAGCATGTGAGTGTGAGATGATGGGCCAGAGCAGGCACCCAACGCCACACTCCACACGCTGATGACTAGACTGTGTTGAACATGCCACTATGGCTGCTCACTCCACACGCTGATGACTAGACTGTGTTGAACATGCCACTATGGCTGCTCACTCCACACGCTGATGACTAGACTGTGTTGAACATGCCACTATGGCTGCTCACTCCACACGCTGATGACTAGACTGTGTTGAACATGCCACTATGGCTGCTCACTCCACACGCTGATGACTAGACTGTGTTGAACATGCCACTATGGCTGCTCACTCCACACACTGATGACTAGACTGTGTTGAACATGCCACTATGGCTGCTCACTCCACACGCTGATGACTAGACTGTGTTGAACATGCCACTATGGCTGCTCACTCCACACGCTGATGACTAGACTGTGTTGAACATGCCACTATGGCTGCTCACTCCACACGCTGATGACTAGACTGTGTTGAACATGCCACTATGGCTGCTCACTCCACACGCTGATGACTAGACTGTGTTGAACATGCCACTATGGCTGCTCACTCCACACGCTGATGACTAGACTGTGTTGAACATGCCACTATGGCTGCTCACTCCACACACTGATGACTAGACTGTGTTGAACATGCCACTATGGCTGCTCACTCCACACGCTGATGACTTGTGGGGTTATTAGCGGTGTAATAGTGCACACACACACACACACACACACACACACACACACACACAAACACTCTGACCTCTACTTAGGTCATCAGAGGAGAAGCATCATCTGCACCATTCCCCACAGCTGACAGGCTGCCACACTCCATCCTCTCCCTCTCACTCATACATACACATGCCCAACACCGACATGCAACAGCCTCCACTTGATCACTACCCCCAGAAAAACGAAACACTCCCAGACAACCACCCCCCCCCCCCCCCCCAAGACACACACACACACACACACAGCCTCATGCCTCCCCGAGCAGCGCTCTCCAGTGTCCGGTGCTAGCGGGCGGTGTGTAGAGCAGGCGTGTCCCGCTGGTGTGTGTGCTGGATGAGTGGCGTCTCCTGCTCACTTCCCCTTCACTGGGCAGCGGAGATGGAGGCAGGCGCCACCGTGTTTACATTCCACTCCATTTTCTCCCATTTGCCCTCCGTTTTAATGCCTTGGACTTCATTTGCCTCGCCGCGCGCTCTGCCCGTCTAATTCACATGTCAGTCAGGAGCCGATGGCCTTTAGGGGGGGGACAGAAGGGTGCATCAATTCACCTGAGCGTCAAAAAGGAAAGGCTGAGTGCTTGGGAGTGCTTGTGTCGGTCACGAACCCAATTCATGTAAACTGCTAACACAACACTGGCACAACATTCTCCCAATGTTGCAGAGAGTGCATTATTAATGCCCCCCGCGCATCAAGGTCAAAGAGCGGTTAGTACACTATCAAAGCTCTGCCAGCAGGTCAACATAAATTATCAATGAAAACAAGCACACGCAGAGACACAAAGACACACACACACACACGCACACACACACATCCACACAAGGAACTATATCTTTTGCTCTAAGCCATAGGGCCACTGTCTAAATCAAACTCAGGAATTAAAGGCCAATTTGAATGGAAACTGGTTTTGAGAAGATTTAGGTGTGACTCTGGGTTCAACCCCTCTGAATGGAGGAAGTAGAGTGCAGTGTGTTTGGGGAGGTTATTGTGAATGCCCCCCCCACACACACACACACATGCCCCCACTAATGAAATCTGTTTTTCATCCACAAGCCTTTAAACACACTGCAGTCATTTCACACAGACTCTCCACTAAGCATGAAATCAGTTTGAACTGGATTTCTCTCTCTCTCTCGTGCGTCTGTGCAAGCCCTCCCCGTCCCTCAGCTCTGGGCCAGCACTTTCTGTTTCATACACAAATAAATGTGGAAAATATGAAGTTGAAAATGAGGAGGGTTTTTTTGCGCTGAGGTAAACTGCCATCGATTTCCCTGGGCCTGATTTGGAGGCGCTTGATTGCGCAGCGTGTGTGTGGTGCTGAGAGGCTGATGGGATGTGGTGAGGGCCAGGCCCGCTGTGTTCAGCTCTGTGTTGTGCTGTGCTGTGCTGTGCTGTGCTGTGTTGTGTTGTGTTGTGTTGTGTTGTGTTGTGTTGTGTTGTGTTGTGTTGTGTTGTGTTGTGTTGTGTTGTGTTGTGTAGTGTTGTGTTGTGTTGTGTTGTGTTGTGTTGTGTTGTGTTGTGTTGTGTTGTGTTGTGTTGTGTTGTGTTGTGTTGTGTTGTGTTGTGTTGTGATGTGCCGTGCCGTGCCGTGCCGTGCCGTGCGGTGCTGTGCTGTGCTGTGCTGTGCTGTGCTGTGCTGTGCTGTGCTGTGCGGTGCTGTGCTGTGCTGTGCTGTGC
>NC_084995.1:3935537-3938037 GCF_963854185.1 Sardina pilchardus
GCGGAGTCAACCCGTCGCTGTGTGGAGTCCACAAACATTGCACATGGAATTTAGACATAACGTTACATCCACATAGATATGTGCCTGTCAGTAGGCTAACTCTGTCCAGAGATCACCATGTAGCACAGTAAAAAGTGAACTAATATAACTAACTAACATAGCGTCCCACTAATTTAGGCTATTGCTGCCAGTGTGTTTTCTGCTATTGATAGGCTACGACCAAAGATCCTTAAATAGTAGCTAGATTAGCCCAGCTTGACGTTACATTATAAACTTTGTTTTTTCATGCTAGCGCAAACTTCTCCTTTTAGTACACCAGAAGAATACATAAACACCTGGACATGGTAGTGATTTTCACCGCTTAAAATTCATTTATTTTCATTTTGAAAGAAACATGGTGAGGCAATAGAAAATGCCATTGCAGGTCGTTTGTTTAGAACAGGAAATCGCGTTGCCGTTCCGGGACAACCTGACATTTTCACTCACGCACTCCAGCCCCTTTCATTCGGAAATTCTAAAATAACTCTGTTTGTTAATGCTTCAAAATAACATTTAATAAATGAACCTTACATTTTCCAGTAGCCATAGAGTTGTGGATTTTAACAAAGTCCCGTTTGGTTCTTAGCAGGAGCGTCTACTACTGGCTTCAAAATATTTTCTTTAGCCTACTCTGCTTGGTGCTAGGCTGTGAACTCGGCATGGTCATGAAACTAAAATTCCACTGGAGCTCCATGCGGATTTTACTGTCTATGGATTGTACACACAGCCTTACAAATGTTTACTGCTCTTCGAGTCAGGTAAAATGTCATTTATGTTACATAACTCATTTAGGTGCCATGCGTTTCTTTAGGAATCCACCGTCTTGGTTTGTATAGAAATGAATATTAGCCTTAAGTGACATAGCCTACAAACGGACAATAAATGGTGACTGACTTCTATAGCACAGCATAGGAAAGCCTACGCGACTTTCTGCTTATCCTGCTTGAAAAGGTGTGGTAATGGTGACGTTTTCACAAGCGAGGGCGTGTCGAGGTGTAATACGGAGAGGCTAATGGCCTGACAGTCTGAACGCAAAGGTGAGGCTTGTGGACCCGGGCTATTAGCACCAGTTTGGCCCGAAGTTAGCCTGGCCCAAGCTGGCCCGATGGTCTGAAGCCGGCTATTGTGTTTTTAGTAGCTGTGTGTGTGTGTGTGTGTGTGTGTGTGTGTGTGTGTGTGTGTGTGTGTGTGTGTGCTCCCGTGTGTGATTGATCCCTGCGGTGTCCTGAGACAGTGTGAGCAGGAGAGCACCTTGCAGCCTGATCACATGACCAGCCCGCCGTACACACCGTCGGCCCGCCAGCCTGCTGCTATTCTGGGAGGACATGCTGCATGCTGTGCTCCTGTGCCGCGCCGTGGGTGATGAAATGTGTGTGTGTGTGTGTGTGTGTGTGTGTGTGTGTGTGTGTGAGCGCTCCTCTCCCTCTCTCCTCTCTGGGGGCCTTTGGGGAGTGTGGGGGGCCAGAGGAGGGAGGAGGAGATGCTTCCTCTCCTCTCTTCTTCTCCTTGTGTTCCCTCCATCCTCCCTCAGCGTGTGTGCTGTGTGTGCTCTGTCCCCTCCACAGATCAGCATCTTCATGACTCACCTGTCCAACTATGGGAATGACCGGCTGGGCCTGTACACCTTCGCCAACCTGGCCACCTTCCTCCAGTGCTGGACCAACCTGCGGCTCCACACGCTGCCGCCACTGCAGCTGGCGCACAAGTACTTCCAGCTGTTCCCCGAGCAGAGGCACCCCCTCTGGCAGGTCAGTGTGGGGCTCACAGTAGGAGGGGGCTGGATGTGTGTGGGGGATGTGTGTGTGGGACGGGTTGGGGAGGAATGGGTGTGTTTGCAAACAACTGCACAGTTGAATGTTCCAGTCTCATTGTATGAATGTGTGTCCATTTGTATGTGTGTTGTACAGTATATTTCACTCTCATTGTATGGATGTGTGTCCATTTGTATGTGTGTTGTATGTTCCAGTCTCATTGTATGGATGTGTGTCCATTTGTATGCAGGCCTGTGTATGTTTCTAGGTGGTGGCATGTACTGCATGTAGCTGCACTAATGTGTGTTTTTTCACTGTCCTCCCAGAACCCTTGTGATGACAAGAGGCACAAGGACATCTGGTCTAAGGAGAAGACCTGTGACAGACTGCCCAAATTCCTGGTCATCGGTCCACAGAAGACAGGTGAGAGTGTTGACCTCAATGACTGAGGTGCCTACTAGGACCAGCACTCTTACACAACTAAACCATACCAGGGATGGGGCACTTAGAGCGATTGAGGGGAAAGATCCGTGGGAGGGGTGGGCTAAGGCTAAGGGAGAGAAAAAGAATGTGGAAGAGAGAGAGAGGGGGGGAAAGAGAGAAAGAGAGCAAAAGAGTGAGAAGGGGTGGAATGATAGATATGTGGGTTGAAGTTTGTTCTTTGAAGAAAGCAAGCAGCACTTCCTGCAGCCTTCACACAGTGCCTCCTC
>NC_084995.1:3940537-3953037 GCF_963854185.1 Sardina pilchardus
AGCTCTGCGAATCGTGTCGGTTTATTCCCATAACATTGGCGACGAGAATGGCTGACTGTTCTCTACCTCCACCCTCTCCTTTCCTGGCTCTACCCGGAGAACCTCCCGTGCCATGGATTCGTTGGATCGGTTCGTTTGAAACTTATCTCCTTGCTGCCGGCTTGGAAGACGTGTCCGACGTGAGGAAGCGTGCATTGTTGTTGCACTGTCTTGGAGCAGAAGGACAACGAGTGTTCGGAACGTTTGCTAACACCACAACATATGACGAAGCTGTGAAACTACTCAAGGAGCATTTTGCGGCACCACAGAGCGCTCTTCTCCGTCGTGTTGTGTTCTGGCGGCGACATCAGAGAGCGGGTGAGTCTGTGTCCCAATACGTGGCTGACCTACGAGGCTTAGCTAGCTTCTGCAAATTTAAAACATTGCAAGATGAACTGATACGTGACCAACTCATCTTACACACTAATTGTGACAAAATTAGGGACAAACTGCTGTTGGAAAATGATGACCTGACATTAGCCCAGGCCCTTAAGATAGCACTACAAGTTGAGTCTGCATTAGAATGCGCTGCCAGTCTGTCTTCTCCCGCCTCTCTGCCTCTGCATGATCAGACAGTGGATACACCAGCACAGGCACGAACGGCCTCCATCAGCCCTATTAACAGCCCAGACATGATACAAGTAGCCTCACAACCCCGTGAGAGATCACAACAGCCATGTGGTAATTGTGGTTCACAAACACACAATTCCAGAGCACAAGCATGTCCTGCACGGGGAAAAGCCTGCTCCAACTGTGGAAAGCTCAATCATTTCCACAAAGTATGTAGGTCTGCCCCAGCCAGAGTCCACCGACAACACCCAGTAGCTCCTCCAACTGTTATTCATAATGTCCGCTCAGGACGAGTTTCATTTAAAACCTGTTCTCTAATGCTGGATGATGTCACTCTGCCCCTCCTCCTTGACACAGGGGCCACTGTGTCACTTTTGAATTTAGTAACCTATAAGCGTTTCTTCTCCCATAAGCCACTGGGACCAGCCTCTACAACTTTGCGAGGTTATGGAAATTCTGAAATAGACATAGTGGGCTCTCTACAGTTGCCTGTACGCTACGGGGGGAAGGCCCTACCGACATTCACCTTCCATGTGTCACGCCATGGGACCAACCTACTTGGCCTTGACCTCTTCAACGGCCTCGGATTCACCCTACTGGATACAACAGGCTCAGAAATCCACACTGTCGCCACCCCAGAGCACCAACAGTGGCCAACATTGTTTGACGGGGTGGGTTGTCTCACTGCTTTTGCCCATCAGCCCCTGGTAGACCATACCGTAACACCAGTGGTGCAACCACTCCGCCGTTCCCCTCTAGCACTGCGGGATGACATCTCATCTGAGCTACGGCGCATGCTAGATGAGGACATAATTGAGCGTGTGAATGCTTCGCCGTGGATATCCAACCTGGTGGTGGCGAAAAAGAAGACAGGAGGCCTGCGCATCTGCGTGGACCTCAGAGCTGTAAATAAGGCCATAATACCTGATCGCTACCCTTTGCCAACAACAGAGGAGCTCACAGCTCAGTTCTATGGATCCACTGTTTTTTCAAAACTTGACCTCCGCCAGGGCTACCTCCAAGTTCCTTTACACCCTGATAGCCGCAACCTAACCGCCTTCATTACCCATGAAGGTGTCTTTCGCTACAAACGCATGGCCTTCGGACTGAGCTCCGCTCCAAGCTGTTTTCAAAAAATCATGGCTTCCATCCTGGCAGGGATCCCGGGCGTGGCCGCTTATCTTGACGACATTGTTGTTCATGGAACCACCACTGCAGTGCACGACGAACGCCTCCACAGAGTGTTTAAGGCATTAGCGGAGCACCACCTCACACTCAATGGAGACAAGTGTGTTTTTGGGGCCTCAGTCATTGAATATGTGGGGTTCCGCCTCTCAGCTGAGGGCATAAGCCCACTCCACTCGAACACAGAGGCCATCCAGCGAGTCCCTGAGCCCACATCACCAGCCCAGGTTGCGTCCTTCCTGGGGATGACCGCATATTATCTTCGTTTTTTGCCTCAGTACTCATACACAACTGCTCCACTACGCAAGCTGATGAAAAACGATGAGCCCTGGCTCTGGACACCCGCCTGTGCCGAGGCGGTGCATCACCTAAAGTCACAGCTCACTTCACCACCGGTCTTAGCACACTTTGATCCAGCCAGCCCCACACTTGTCACCTGTGACGCCTCTGCTATCGCCATTGGTGCTGTGATGTCCCAACTCCAGGGTGGCGTGGAAAGGCCAATCGCTTTTGCCTCTCGAGCACTCAGCCCTACAGAACAGCGTTACTCGGTAGGGGAGCGAGAGGCGCTAGCCTGCCTCTGGGCTTGTGAGCGGTGGCACATGTACCTGTACGGACGCAAATTCACCCTGAGAACAGACCACCAAGCACTCACCACTCTCCTGGCCACGTCAGGCACTGGCCACAAACCACTTCGTCTGCACCGCTGGGCTGACCGCCTACAGCAGTACAACTATGGTCTGCAGTTCACACCAGGGCGTGACAATGTGGTGGCCGACCTGCTGTCACGTTCAATCCCTACTCAACCCACACCTCCGGTTGAGGATCTTGAGCACGACCAAACAGAGCAGGACCTCATACAGCTTCTCCATGCACCACTTCAGGAAACTGTGTCACTGCGTGAGCTGGTGGATGCTTCAGCAGCCGACCCTGTCCTCTCTGTAGTGTCAGCATACATTAGACATGGCTGGCCTACAAAAGTACCAGATGAGCTCTCACCCTATTTCAGAATCCGTGAGCAGCTGGCATGCTGGAACGACACTTGTGTTGCTAGGGGGCTCTGCACTGTGGTCCCGAGTGCCCTTCGTGCGCGTGTTCTTGCTATGGCACACGAGGGTCACTTGGGCATAGTCAGGCTCAAACAACGGTGTCGGGACCTTGTTTGGTGGCCAGGGATTGACAGAGACATCGAGACCCTGGTCAGGGACTGCACCGCTTGTCTTCTCAGTGGCAAGACCCGGGCCCCAGGCCCGCCCCCACCCATGCAACCCTTGAACTGGCCATCCCATCCATGGGAGCACCTCCAATTAGACGTCTGTGGAGAGTTACATGGGGTGCCACACCACCAACGGTTTCTGGTCGTGATCTATGACCTCCACTCTAAGTGGCCTGAAGTTGCACCCGTGGGCTCCGTCACCGCCAAAGTGCTAATTGACATCTTAGACTCACTGTTTGCACGATGGGGTTTGCCCAAGAAAATCACCACCGATAATGGGCCTCAGATGGTCTCACATGAACTGTGCACCTACCTGAAAGAGAAAGGGATTCAGCATATTCGCACGGCTTACTATAACCCATCAGCTAACGGGGGGGTCGAAAGGCTGAATCAGTCCCTCAAGAATGGAATAAGGGCACACCTCGCTCAAGGGTGCACATTTCATGCCAGCCTCCTCCAGACGCTCTTACACTACCGCGCCACCCCACATGCCACTACGGGAGCCTCCCCAGCATCCCTCATGCTGGGACGGGAGCTCCAGCTGCCTTTGGATAGACTTCGCCCTGTTCTGGCCCAGGCTCCAGTTCATCCAATCCAAGCAAGGGTTAATGCCCGTCAGAGCCAGATGAAGAACTGGTTTGACCGGAGACGGCGAGCCAGGCCACCCGCCATTGCTGCTCGAGACTGGGTCAGGATCCGCCGACCCCACCGTGACAACAAACTGCAGTCGTTCTGGTCAGATCCAGTCCAGGTCAGCCAACAGCTTGGGCCCGCCACATTCAGGCTCGTGGATGGCACTCGCTGGCATGCCAGTCGTCTGCGCAAAGTACAGGCACCCTCTGGGCCAGGTCTGAACACGGCCCCATGGTCTGACCTCGCAGCAGCCCCAGCTCTCCCACAACTCGACGCCCCAGCGCCTCCTGTCCAGCTAGAAGCCATGGAAGCAACCCCTGACACCTGTGCCGACCACCAGCCTCGCCCAGCCCGTGCACATACCCGGCCTGCACACTTGAATGATTTTGCAACTGAGTATCACACTTAGATTCTTGTAAGGGGGGGGGAAATGTTATGTTTGCCATTGCCATGGCAACGCTGCGTGCTGATTGGTTTTTGGAGTTTGTCACGTCAGAACGTGAGTTAGGAAGTTGTGTGTTGTGTGACTAAATAAATGGAGTAGTTACGCTCCGACTACAGCTCTGCGAATCGTGTCGGTTTATTCCCATAACAGGAGCGCTGGCTCACACACTACCCACCCAACCAGGTGAGGCACAGCACACACACACACACACACACATGGAGCGCTGGCTCAAACACTACCCACACAACCAGGTGAGGCACAGGACACACACACACACACACACACACACACACACACACACACACACACACACACACACACACACACACACACACACACACACACACACACACACACACGGAGCGCTGGCTCACACACTACCCACCCAACCAGGTGAGGCACAGGACACACACACACACACACACACACACGGAGCGCTGGCTCACACACTACCAACCCAACCAGGTGAGGCAGAGGACACACACACATACACACACACACAAGAAAACATCTGGACTGTTTCACCTACACTGGGCCCAATACAATACACACACATACACATGTGCAACCTGATGAAAGAACTTTATTTAGCTGTCCTAACAGTTAGCATTCTTCAGCCTGTGCTGTCTATGAGTTGAAGCTACTTACAGTATTTTTCAACTGTTTACACACTAAATCTTTGCTTGTCACACAATTTTTTAAAGTCTTCTAACACCATAACCCCACACCACATCTGCAAAACCATGTTCTACCTAACATACAAAAATCCAACAGGAATTACTTGATATCATTTCACAAACACAACCAAACTATCAAAATGCTACACTTATTCACCAGTGCTTCTTCTCTCTCCTCACATGTAAACACTCACTACAATATCTATATCTATATCTATATCTATATCTATATTCAATTTGTTCCTAGAATATTTGCAGTTGAAATGTTAGTGTAATGTTCTACGATCTATTTGTGTTTGTCCCCAAATTACCATTAGCTCAATGATTTTCTTCTGTGCCTCTAAATACCTTAGAAACGCTAAGGAATGTATGTTTCTGCAGTTGAAAGGGTCTACAGGCTTCCTGCATTTAGACTACACACCTGCACCCATCCAACATGCACGCGCACACACACAAACACACAACATGCACGCACGCATGCACACGCACGCACACACACACACACACACACACACACACACACACACACACACACACACACACACACACACACACAGCACACACACACACACACAGCACACACACACACACACACACACACACACACACACACACACACACACACACACACACACACACATTTCTTTGGAAAAAACAAAGCAATTTGATAGTAGTCATAGTCCAGGGCCTTTTCAGGCACTTTGAGGCAGTCAGCTATACCTTGAGATTTTTAAGTTTTTCATCTAACTAAAAACATCTATGCAAAAGTGGCACATATGGTTATATTCTAGAGGTCCTCCACAATAATTATGTGAGAGTAGAGTGGATGTAATGAAATTACTTTTTATCATAATTCAGTGTAAACACAACTATTTAGGTCAAAGGTAAAACATACACTATAAATATATTGAGCTAAGACTTTTGAAGTTTGAAACTTGAAAACAATGGTGTTGGCTCCATATAAGTAAAAAGAACATTTAAAAATGTTATGTAGTTTTACTACAAATTGGAAAAGAGTCAGACTAAATGGGTCACTTAGTGAGTGTCTCTTTCAAATGCAAATTAAGTTCAATGGACTTTTTGAAGGGGCTTGCTGCAGGTGAGAGGACTGAAATCCTAGGATTTTCTTTTATTGTTTTTACAAGTGCCATTGATACATTCTCTTTTAAAACATATACATCTGGAAACTAGTTGATTAAAGGTTTCTAATGGTGTCACTTACAGTATATGTTTCTAGGACAAAAACTAGCAAAGATTGAGATGTGTGTTTGGAACAGTGTTTCAAATCCCCAGGGGGGATTTAGACTCCAGAGGGTTAAAGATGTGTTGGACATTTTGAATGTTGTGTGTGTGAGTTTTGAAAATTTGTGCAAACAGTTGTCTAAAAGTGTAAATCTGAGCCCATATGTTGAGTGTGCTCCTACAGTATACTGAAGAGTGTCTAAAAGTGTGAATCTGAGCCCATATGTTGAGTATGCTCCTACAGTATACTGAAGAATGTCTCTGTCCTCCTCTCTCAGCTGATGATCATTGACGGGCAGCAGCTGAGGAATGACCCTGCAGCGGTCATGGACGAGGTGCAGAAGTTCCTGGGAGTGTCGCCCCACTACAACTACTCGCAGGCCCTGACGTAAGTCCACTCTAGGGCCGCACACACAACGGGAGCAGCCTGCTGGGGCACAGCGGGGGTTGGAGTGGGTGGGCAGTAGTGGAGAGAGAGAGAGAGGGCAGTAGTGGAGAGAGAGAGAGAGAGAGAGAGAGAGAGAGAGAGAGAGAGAGAAGAGAGAGGGTGGGTGGGCTTGGAGCAATTAAACTCTGCATGTCTGGGCTTAGAGCATTTTTACAGCTTGAGCCACACCTCAGAGTTTGTGTTGCGTTTATTAGTGGGAATCCATAGGTGAGCAGCATTAACCTCTGAGCACAGCTAAGCTATCATTAGCTTTAGCGTTTCCATGCTCATTAGGACAGACATTATCCTTGGCCAGTTGGGCGATTAGCCATGCTTAGCTGCAAATGAACACAGTTCATTAACTAGTGGCATCTCTGCGCTCCTAACTTCTTTAATCCAGAGGCACGGGCATGCATCGCCAGCTCTCGCCAGTCCCACACTGACAACTGTGAGAGGAGAGAGAGAGAAAATAACCTTCCTTTCACCTTCACCTGCACTGCCATTATGGCATGACCCAAGGGACGCTAGTGAGATGTACTGTAATGTACACATTCCATATTTCTGTTTAATCTGCATGTGCTGTTTTTCTGCTGTATCATTCTGTGTGCAAGTCTGTGGGCACTGGGTCGTCTCGTGCTCTCTCTCTCTTGTGGCTGCTCTAGTGAGGGGGTCAGTATCAGGGGGTGTCAGGGCCAGAGTGGGGCTGGCTGCTGCAGTACTGTAGCTCTAGGGATGCCACGTTTCCAGTCCCCATGGCATGGTGTACTTATAGGTGTGTGTGTGTGTGTGTGTGTGTGTGTGTGTGTGTGTGTGTGTGTGTGTGTCACTGTGACTGTGTCTGTGTCTGACATTGTCGACAGCTCCATCAATCATGTCGGCTTTATTAATCTCGCCTCAAATTCTTGGCAGCTCCCTTGCCCTCTCTCACTTGCTGTCTCTTTATCTCAGAATGAAATGCAATACACACACACACATACATACACACACACACACACACACACACACACACACACACACACACACACACACAGACATACACTGCTATACACAACTAAGCAACCATGAATTTCCTGCTTGCCTATAAATGTGGAGAGCAGATAGACAAGAAAGACATTATATAAGACATCTGCCATGACTTTGACAACTCTGTGTGTGTGTGTGTGCCTGTGTGTGTCTGTGTATGTCTGTGTGTGTGGTCTGTCAAAGGGCATATGTCTGGGGAGAATACTTATTACTCAAACTTTACAGAAGACAGAAATGTAGAATGTTCTCTCTCTATGTTTCTCTCTATCTACTTTAGCTCTCTCCCCATGTTCTTTTTTTCAACAACTATACCCCCCTTCCCCTCTCTCAGGTTTGACCGGCAGAAGGGGTTCTGGTGCCAGCTGTTGGAGGGAGGGAAGACCAAGTGTCTTGGGAAGAGTAAAGGCAGGAAATATCCCCCCATGGACCCTGAGGTGAGCAGGGATCGCCCCCCACACACACGCCTGCACCAGCATCTCTAGTAGTCCTGTAGACATGGAGATCATCTCTAGTAGTCCTGTACACATGGAGATCATCTCTAGTAGTCCTGTATCTCTAGTAGTCCTGTACACATGGAGATCATCTCTAGTAGTCCTGTACACATGGAGATCATCTCTAGTAGTCCTGTATCTCTAGTAGTCCTGTACACATGGAGATCATCTCTAGTAGTCCTGTACACATGGAGATCATCTCTAGTAGTCCTGTATCTCTAGTAGTCCTGTAGACATGGAGATCATCTCTAGTAGTCCTGTACACATGGAGATCATCTCTAGTAGTCCTGTATCTCTAGTAGTCCTGTACACATGGAGATCATCTCTAGTAGTCCTGTACACATAGAGATCATCTCTAGTAGTCCTGTACACATGGAGATCATCTCTAGTAGTCCTGTACACATGGAGATCATCTCTAGTAGTCCTGTACACATGGAGATCATCTCTAGTAGTCCTGTATCTCTAGTAGTCCTGTACACATGGAGATCATCTCTAGTAGTCCTGTATCTCTAGTAGTCCTGTACACATGGAGATCATCTCTAGTAGTCCTGTACACATAGAGATCATCTCTAGTAGTCCTGTACACATGGAGATCATCTCTAGTAGTCCTGTATCTCTAGTAGTCCTGTACACATAGAGCACAACTGTATCACAATTGTATCACACAATCCAGCAGCACCCCCTATAGGGGAATGTCTAGAGTGCATGTGTTGACTTCCTTTCCACTCTCTGGGCATTATGCCCTCTGTCTGATAGAAAGAGACGTCCCATTTGCTGCCCTCTGTTCTTAACTCCTGTGTGCTATTGTGTGGTCCTGTGCAGTCGCGGGCGTTCCTGTCCCACTACTACCGGGACCATAACGTGGAGCTGTCCAAGCTGCTGCACAGACTGGGCCAGCCGCTGCCCGCGTGGCTCAGAGAGGAGCTGCAGAAGGTCAGATAACCCCGCCTGAGCCCCGCACCGCCACACCCACCAGAGAGAGAGCAGCGCGCCACCGCAGAATGACCAGAGAGCTGCGCCAGCGTCCGGCGCCTGTGTCCACCCTGCAGCCCCTGACCGGACCAGCAGGCCCCGGGGCCCGCAGCACGCACAGACACAGGCACAGGCCAGGGGACGGAGGACAGGACAGCAGGGAGGGACTGACTACCAGCATGATGGAGCGTGTGTGTGTGTGTGTGTGTGTGTGTGTGTGTGTGTGTGTGTGTGTGTGGAGCCGGTCCAGCCATGGGAATATGGACTGCTGAGTCCAGTGCTGGGGAACGCTCGAGTCTCCATGGTGACCAATTTGCACTAAGTTTCAGTACTTGCCAGTGTGTATGTGGCCACATGTGTACATATAGACACATGTGCATGTGAAAAAATGCAGGCACACAAGCACACACACCTTCATTTGGATCAAGGACTCGGGGATATAGATGGGCTTTAGATTTTTATTTTAGAGTTTGACATTTTTTAATGTGATCTTTTTTCTTATCTTCTGTTGACCTTTGCAAAAGAATGAGCTGGTCAAACTGTGGGTCAGACCATGACCACAAACTGAGAGCATTCCTTGTGTTTACATAGTTTCTCTTGTTGACACACTTACATTCATGCATACAGCACCTGCACACACACTGTACACAGTTGGAAGTTTGTTTTTGATCACGTTTAGTGTGTGTGAGTGTGTTGGTTGTGGGTGAGGCACTGAAAGGTGTCAGGACCAAACTGAACTCATTGGAGGAAGTGATGTGATGCGTGACCGCTGCTAAGGGAGACCCCCCACCCTTCATGACCTCTGAACTCCTCTGTCAGGGGGAGAGGAGCAGCATCAGGACGCTCTGAGCCAGCACCTGGAGCACCTGGCCACCACCACCTGCTCCTCCGTCCAGCTCTGCTCCCACAGGCCTCGCCCCACACCGCCCACTGACCCACCCGTTGGCACGCTCGCAGGCATCAGGCACCCAATCAGGTGACAGAAGCACTGGGAGACCACTACTGGTAGAGCACTCATCACCCTGGAGCCTCAACTGAGTGGATGAGTGTGTTTCAGTGTGGGTGCCACAAGCACGCTCCATACACCCTCCTCCTGTGTCACTGAGAACCTGTGCAACACTGGACTCTCCATTTACTCAGTGTGTGTGTGTGTGTGTGTGTGTGTGTGTGTGTGTGTGTGTGTGTGTGTGTGTGTGTGTTAGTTGCCAGGTTAGCCTTAGCTTTGCTCACTAGGACTGTTGCTGTCAGACTTGCTGGATTACGTACATGTCTCCTTCCGTTTTAAAGATGGCCTCAGTGACACTGAGTGAGCTGCTCCGAAGAACTGTAAATAAATATATAAATATAAGTAAATACTCAATAAACACAGATGAACCATGTTTTATTAAACTGCACTCTGCGTTGTCCATCTGTCTCTGGTCCTCTCACATAATGTCTGCATGTGCGGGTGTATTTGGACTGTGTGTTAGTGTATTGGTGTGTGCCATGTGTGTTGATGGGATGCATTTGGGATGTTCTCTTCGTGTTTGTTATGGCCGTGTTGAGCTCCTCAGGGCTGGAGGCTGCTGTGAGCGCTCTACTCCAGCTCAGCTCTACTCCAGCTCAGCTCTACTCCAGCTCAGCTCTACTCCATTACTCCACTACTCCATTACTTCCCTTTTCATCAGAGCCCTTTAAGAGACCGTGGAGGCAACCAGAGAACACGCCGCAGCACCATGGAACATGAGCACAGACATTTGATCTCCGGCATTGTGTCTGTGTGTGTGTGTGTGTGTGTGTGTGTGTGTGTGTGTGTGTGTGTGTGTGTGTGTGTGTGTGTGTGTGTGTGTGTGTGTGTGTGTGTGTGTGTGTGTGTGTGTGTGTGTGTGTGTGTGTGTGTATGTGTGTGTGTGTGTGTGTGTGTGTGTGTCTGTTGTCTGTGTTAGGATAATAGGTTGGTAAAGGATTTAATTGTAATGTGTTCATTTAATAATGTTTGTACATTTCTTTGATGATGAAAAGGATCTGGGCCAATTAAGGCAATGTTGGATTTGCTCATGCTCCTTTGAGAGTGTTTTGGGCGATGGCTGGTTTCCTGTCTGAATGTGCCCTCTGGTGCTGGGAAATGAGATTGCTTGTGTCACCTCCACATTAGCCACAAGTCAATTAGAGTTCAGCATTCTAATGGGATACATTTAGTACAAGAACTGGAGCAGCAAAGAACCAATAGATGAGATGTTGCAGAGTGTAGCTGGAGTTTGGGGATTTCCTGGGGTTTCATATGAATCATTGTACATTTCTCTTCCCTTAGTGAACTCAAAAGGGAAGCTGGACTAATACCAAGCTATGTATGCGTGGAAGATTGTTTGGCCTACGATATGGACCGTTCCCTGTGATATTGACACAATTCTACTGGCAGCACCCTTAAACTCTGGGCTACACTAGATTGTTCAGTCGTTTATGAGGTTAGTATGAGATGTGGTGTAGCAGCTAGTGACGGAGTTTGAGCTTGTGGTCATATTCAATCCCACCACAGGGGGGTGCTGCAGTCATATTAATGAGCAAGTGTGAGTCATTCAGATGGAATAACACTGTAATCAAATATCAGGTCCCCTCTGGCTATGATATGAGATTGAATTAATCAGATTAATCAAATAACGTGGCTCAGACATATGAATACATCAGACAGTTCCCTCAGAAACCAGATTAGAATGTCTTACCAGACATGTACAATTATATATGGGTCATGTTGTCTAACTTAACTTCCATAAAGAATAAGGGCTTAACATGCATTGATGGATGTGATGGGAGACAAAGTAAGTATATCTGTCATCTTAGGTTTCTTTTTTTCACTTCTCTCTCTCTCTCTCCTTTCACAGGACCATGAAAGTGAGAATTGCCATGCTTTTCACATGACTGTGGCAACAAGCTCTTGGCTGATGTAGTCAACGAACGAAAATCAAGGTGTGTGAGCACACAGGCCACAGGCCAGAGTTTAAACCAGTAGAATTCTCTCAGCAGAATAACTACCCCTTACATTCTGAATCCCTCTCCAAGGTAACACTTAGATCCACCCCATCCCCCAACACACACACACACACACACACACACACACACACACACACACACACACACACACAGTCATTCACACACACAGAGAGACACAATGCGTCTGTGTCCTCTGCTTGGCTCTGAAGTAGGTGGTGTGTAAACAGGAGTCAGCTGTAGAGTAAACACACAGGACAAGAGGATGGCTCTCATTCCTCACACAAGACTCTGATGCTGCAGCGCTAGGATCGGTGAGACCAGAGAGGACAACAGAGGCACGGCATGGGAAAGAGCCCAGCACATAAACACATCCAGCGCGCAGCAACAAATAAGGGAACACATCTTCAATCATGGAGCCGGCCAAGATTAGATTGATTAGGCTAATTAGGCTTCATTTCTATATAGCAGATGTTGTATCTTATCCCTAGTTCAAGCATATTTGTAGCAACTTAATAAATAAATAAACAGTTGTTAGTACTACATTTGTCAAGCATTCATAAAGGATCACTGTATGAGCCTCATCTGTTGATCTTCTAGAGTCTAGTTCAGCTGC
>NC_084995.1:3958037-3960537 GCF_963854185.1 Sardina pilchardus
ACCATCTACATCGGTTTGCCATGTAAATTGAGAAGGCGCTTCCTTACCAACTTCCTCCTGTCCTACACACACACACACACACACACACACACACACACACACACACACACACACACACACACACACACACACACACACACACACACGGCCAAACTCGGGAGCTATAAACACCTCTGACTCCTCTGACAGCAAGTAAAGGTTACTGCTTATGGGTATTCCTCTCCTGAAAGAGAACCCTAACCCACACTTGCACCCATCTGCACAAACATACTGTACGTAAATCCAAACTCTTTCAAGCTAATGGCATTGCTAAATTAAATTACTGCTTCAAGACATTCCTTTCTGAGCTGCCCGTTCAACTGAACTAACACTTTACTTTAGCGATTGTGTGTGTAGGTGTATCAGCTCTCTTCGACTATCTTTGGAGTGTGTGTGTGTGTGTGTGTGTGTGTGTGTGTGTGTGTGTGTGTGTGTGTGTGTGTGTGTGTGTGTGTGTGTGTGTGTGTGTGTGTGTGCAGCGGAAACAGAGGCAAGTGCCAGAGGGTCCTCTTACACATCCACGGACTCTTCCGGAAACAGATCCCATCCGAAGAACACAATACCTTCCAGCAAAGCATGAAGTATCAGTTCAGCATTCCTGTAGGAGCATGTTGCCGTGTGTGTGTGTGTGTGTGTGTGTGTGTGTGTGTGTGTGTGTGTGTGTGTGTGTGTGTGTGTGTATGAATTTGACACATTTAGGCACAGGCCATAAAAACGCCTCCTATGTCTTAACTAGGTTAAACGTTGTCCTCCAAACAAACACACACACACGCACACACGGCACAGACACACACACACACACACACACACACACACACACGCACACACAGACACACACAAACACACACACACACACACACACACACACACACGCACAGGTCCTATATTTAGAGGGAGAGGGATTAATCATGTTGGCGAGAGCAGGAGATGATGTAGTGAGTATGATGAGGGTTGTAAGTGTTTCTTCAGCTGCTAATCCGGGTCCAGTGTCTGTTCCAGAGCTGCTCTGTGTGGTGTGTGTGTGTGTGTGTGTGTGTGTGTGTGTGTGTGTGTGTGTGTGTGTGTGTGTGTGTGTGTGTGTGTGTGTGTGTGTTTGTGGTGTAGTACACATTATGTGTCTTCACACACAGCAGCTCTGTCATCAAGCTATTTGTATGAATGAAATTGGACAAATATCAACAAATACTGTATGCAGCAGGAAACTCTCTCCCCTCTCCTTCTCTCTCTCTCTCTCTCTCTCTCTCTCTCTGTGTGTGCGTGTGTGTGTGTGTACACACACTCATATCTCAGACAGACATATGACACGTATGTGATATGTGATATTGTGATGATAATCATTAAATATTACAGCCAAATCACTGAACAAATGAACCAATAAAAGATTCATCAAATATTTCCTTGACTATGCAGGTTTAGGTATTCCGGCAACTATAGTGCTCCCTCTAGAGTTGCGATATATTTACATCTTACTCTGCTATTGTAAATAGCAAATTTTGCGTGACGTATCCCCCCTGTACACAAGGAAAATGCTTTTGTTGTGAAGCAAGAAAACATCAAACTATGTCCAAAGAGCTTTATCTACTGACAAGGTTTCACGAATCGTGCGAGACTTGGCAGGCCACCGTTCTAAGAACAGTTTGACTTCTTTTAAGACATCTTAAGGAGCAAATTTGTCTGCCAGTGTGTTAAGTAAATTTAAATAAGCCAAAGTCTTCTTAAATTAAGTCGCTTCATACTGAAAACAATACCAAATCGAATCTTTTTGAGGCTTTTTATGCCTCTGATTGGATAGGGCAGTAGAGATACAGACAGGAAGTGAGTGGGAGAGAGAGTTGGGGTGGGATCCGGAAAGGACCACGGGGCAGGAATCGAACTCGGGTCACCGGCGTACGGTGCAGGTGCCCCAGCCAGTCACGCCACGGCTGGGGGCCCAAATTGAATTTTTGATCTTTTTGATTAATAACACTTGGTTAAATTTTAGTTTTTGCAGTGCATAGCTATACTATGTGAACACGTTGCCTATTACAAGTTTGTTTACCATCAAATTGGCTCCGGGAAGCGAAATTTCTTGCATAGAGTACCTTTAAGTGTGTGTGTGTGTGTGTGTGTGTGTGTGTGTGTATGTGTGAAACTCAATCTCAAAAGTGGTCCATGCTCTTGGAAAATGTTACAGGCATATTTGGCAGAAGAAGTTTCATTAAGGTGGATGATACAGTACAGTATGTTAAGAGAAGAGAGCAGATGGGCCATTTTTAAGCTGGAGAGAGACTCAAGCACCGAGCAGCCTCTACGGCCCATTTAGCTCAAGAGCCATTCTCTTGGACCCGGACAACTACACGCTCAAATGGGATACGTTTGCAAAGATAGGAAAATACACCCCCACCTCTGAAACATATCATATACTGTACATGGAAAAGAATGTGCATTTGCTTTTGTGAATGTTCAGTCTCTTTCTGTGTGT
>NC_084995.1:3963037-3985537 GCF_963854185.1 Sardina pilchardus
CGTGTGAGTGCATACAGTATGTGGTTAAATAAATGCAGCGGCATATGGTTTAAGTGTTTTCACAGTAGTGCTATCACATCTAGGCCTGCACACTCACAGTCATAGGACACTTCTTCTCTTCAATCAGACAGCATTGTTTCCCATTGTTTCCTTTCGGTATACAAAGATCCATTCTCCCTCATTCATTTCTCTCTCTCTCTGAAGTTCAAACCCAGAATCTCTCCCAGAGTTTACTAGATCATGAGATTTGTTTGTTCATGTTGTTTTCCTTGCCCCAGGTCTATAAACAGCGCTTTGGTGTGAACACAAACATCAGGGATGAAATATTTACACTGAGATCTCTGGTTTACAGAAGGGGATCCCCATCAACACATGTCTGCTCTGAATCATTACAATTTGGTCATCTGCAAAGCCTGCTGTGTGATCCAGAATCTTTATTAGGCTAATTGCTATTCCAACACCTACGAACGAAAACTTCACGAAAACTGCTAGGTAAGTCTCTTTAAACTGAAAACAATACCAATTTGATTTTTTGATCTTGATAAAAGATTAATGACACTTTTTGCAGTGTACATTAACATACCTGCATTAAATTGACCTTCCCAACGTATGCAGGTCTGTTAAATCTATATAATGACCGCCACTAAGTATATGACCGCTGTCAATGGCAAGAGACTTTATTCTTCTGATTCATATCTTTCATATCATTCTGCGAGTAGTTGTTTCAGTTATTACAATGAAACTTCATTGAAAGTGAAAGTCATTGCCACGCAGCACCTGTCAAACATTTACCAAACTGTTTACCAAAACGGTAACAAAATTGTTAAGAAAAAAAAAAAAAAACTTTGCGTGAAGTTTCTTTTCTAGTTTTATATAGTACAGTAGCTGTATAAGTGGGACAATGTATTCTCCACCTTCGGTGCACATCATGGTCCTGTTCCTGCTGCACCCCCCCCCCGGACTTACAACCACAAATCAGTAGAAGTTGGGATGTGTAGAATGCGAATAAAAACAGATTGCAATAATCTGCAAGTGTCTTGAACTCATATTTAGCTGCAAATAGGACACAGACAAGATATCAAATGTTGAAAATGACAAATGTGTCATTTTATGCTAATTTAGAATTTGATACCAGCAAAACATTTTGGTGAAATGATAAATGAAACAAAAGGAATGTTTCACAACTAATTAGGGTAGCTGGCAACACAACTGGGTATGAAAAAGAGCATCCCAGAAAGGAATAGTCTAGAAGTCGAGAAGTAAAGATGTATGGGTATTCATCACTCTATGCAAACCTGTTTGGGCAAATTATGAAGCAATGTAATTGCAATGCTTCTTAACATGAAACTGTGAAGTATTTGGGGAGTTGATCATCACTAAAATATTCAGAAATTCCAGAGAAATCTTTGCAAACAAGGGATAAGGATTTGGACCTCAGATGGTATTGCAAAACCAGATCTGTTTATGTAAAGAAAATCATTGTATGGGCTCATGAAAACATATGATTATCATTTGTCTACGAGCACAGTTTGATACTCATTTCAGAAATGCTAGTGTACTGTGCTAGTGCCATGCAACAACCAAAATTATATTTAGACGTGATACATAAATACCACCGTCTTATCTGGGCCTGAGCTTGTTTAAAATGGACTGAGGTAAAGTGGAAAAAGGTCTTGTGGTTAGACCAATCAAAATGTGCAATTATTTGTGAAAATCATGGACTCATCTGGGCTAAAGAGGAGAGAGCCTGTCCTACAGTAGTATTCAACCTTTCCAACATGTTTTAGTGCTCAGTTTGAAACCCAACATCTATGACAGTGTGGAAGTGCATTAGTGCCTACAGCATGGGCATCTTGCTGATGTACTGTTTAGAGGTTTTGAGCAAAATATATGAAATCCAGGCAATGCCTTTTCCATGGATGACCTTGAATGAGGAAAGCAATGCCAAAATGAATTCTGCACATATTCAAACATTATTTCTCCAGGTCCAGGTGCTAAAATGGCCTGTCTGTAGTCCAGTTCTGTCAAATTAAGTGCATCATGGAATGAAAAAGATGATTAAGAATACCCCATACTGTTGAGCCACTGGAATCCTATATTGGACAGGAATGGGACAACATGTAATGCACAAAACTCCAGCAACTGGTCTCCTCGGCTCCTAAACATTTAAAGAATTGTCTTAAATGAAGAGGTGAAGCAGCACAGTGGTAAACACGCCCCTGTCCCAACATTCTTGAAACATGTTGCTAGCATCAAATTCAAAACAAACATATATTTTCCATGACATTTTCAACATTTGATATGTTGTCTGTGCTTTTTGCCACTAAATATGGGTTTACGAGACTTGTATATTACTGTATCACATTCTGTTTTAATGTGCATTTTACACAATGACCCAACTTTTTCTGATTTGGGGTTGTATTTTCCGATAATGACACGGACAATATGATCTCTTACATAACGTGCTTTAGAAGATTCTGCAGTACAGCAAAACCTTTACCCAAGTCGTGGTGGTTGTACACACAGAGACATAATCAAGAATTTGTCATCCTTTTTTCAAGTAAACAACCATTTATCCTACTCCATTTTGAATGACATGTCATGAGTGTCATGAGTGAATGGCAAGTGTGCCTCCTCAGCTCAGCAGTGACTGTGTGTGTCCTCTCACCCTTAGCCTCTGACAGGACTCCGTCATGATGTTGCCCATAGTTACAGATAACTCCAGCATCTTCACTGTGGCGACAGTTGTGCATGCCAAAGGGCTGCTTGATGCAGTCAGCAAGAGATCTCTCCACACCCGTACATTTGATGTTGTCCACATGGATGGGGCCTTGGCCTTCACCAAAGTATGCCATGGTGCGCGCCTTAGCCAGACCACTGCAAATTGACACACACACACACACACACACACACACACACACACACACACACACACACACACACACACACACACACACACACTTGAATGCTTGGATCTTAACACGGGAAGAATTTGCAGGTGAGAGCAAAATTAATATCTATTACTTCAAGTGACAAGAGAAGCAGATCAAAAACAACACCAAACCAGAAAAGCACTCAGAGAGCGCAAACCTCCGCCAAGCCAACACATAACCGCCTCCTGCATCCAGACGCTGATACGGATCACTCCCAAAATGTAATGGGTCTTCCTTGGGTCATTTCAGACCTTCCCTGATTGATTTTCTTTGAAATCTATCCATAACTTTTTGAGTTATCTTGCAAACAAACAGACTGACAGACAGACAAACCAACCAACCAATCAACAAACAAATCCAGATGAAAACATAACCTCCTTGGCGGCGGTAACAAGACACCTTTGAGGAGGGCCCCCCTCTCAGTCTATCAGATAAGAGCGTCAGCTACACTATCACAGCCTAACCTCTCCACTCTATCAATGACCTCCCTAGTGTGTTTGTGTGTGTGTGTGTGTGTGTGTGTGTGTGTGTGTGAACAGAAACACTTTAGTTGGGGTTGGATGTCTCTCATAGAGTGCTAATCCCCGAGCAGCTGAAACCAGATTACGGTGTGAGGGTCGCCTTGACCTGCTCACTCACACCAGTCACTCTGTTTAGACAGGCTAATGATTTGACATGTGAAAATGTACTCGACCTGTCAGTGTGTTCCACTTTCCATCTTCAACTATTTCAATCTCTACTTCTTAAACAGCCAGTTTACTAGTGCTATATCATTCTATTTTGGAAACAATTTTCCAAATTGTAGTTTGTACCAAAGATCATAGAGCGCTACGCGCGTAGCGCTCTATGATCTTTGGTTTGTACTAGTGAGTAAGATTATTAAAATTATCAAAATTATTTCCACCATTCATTACCCTACATGTGGCTGTCAATTGGAGTTGACATTAACACATTAAAACAAGCAATATGTTGAACACACATCGGAAGATCAGAACATGCAATATGTTGAACACACACATAGACACATGCAGGTCAAGGGTAAACAATGAGCCCTGTTATCTTCAGGTCTCTTTTTAATGCTCCCCTCATCCTTACATTATGTCTTCCAGATGTATGAGAGAGAGAAGAGAGAGAGGCCACACAGTGGGAGCAGAGAGAGAGCAAGAATTGAAAATGAAAAACATTTCCTTTTACATTGCAAACAATTTGAAAACATTAGATCAATATATTTCCCAAAATTTTAAAAAATAATCCCACATTTTAGAAATTTACATAATGACATCCAAATTACAGTAAATACTTATTAGGAGAATACCCAACTGTACTACCACTAGCGGCACCCAACTGTACTACCACTAGCGGCACGATATGTCACAGAATGCCATAACGCAAGAGACAGCCACTGGGCAAGCCACTAAGTTTTTATTATTTACCTCCGCCAAGGAGGTATATGTTTTCATCGGGGACCAGCCGGCGTTTGTCTGTCTGTCTGTCTGTTTGTTTGTTTGTCTGTTATCAAGATAACTCAAAAAGTAATGGATGGATTTCGATGAGATTTTCAGGGAAGGTCAGACATGACCCAAGGAAGAAACAATTACATTTTGGGAGTGATCCGTCGGCGTTTACGTATTTAGCTTAGTGGTGTAATGGCATGGTATGGCCCCGTGGTGGCGATCTGAATAGTTTAGGTTCAAATGTATGACAACCTGGGAAGAACAATGCAGTGCTTTTCTAGTTTGTGTGTGTGTGTGTGTGTGTGTGTGTGTGTGTGTGTGTGTGTGTGTGTATGAGTGAAAGTATCCTAATGTTATATTATTATTAATAATAATAATATTATTATTTTTTAAATATTATTATTCTCCATAGTCCATGTCAATTGTTGTTATAATTACAGTAATATTAATGTCTAATTATTTGATGTAATTACTGCTTTGGCAACATTGTAACACATTGTAACAGTCATGCCAATAAAGCTCTATGAATTGAAAATTGAATTGAAGAGAGAGAGAGAGAGAGAGAGAGAGAGAGAGAGAGAGAGGGAGAAGTAATACTGGATAAATACTGAGAGGGAAGCAATGGCATCAATGCATCCAATATCCTCCTTACTGCCATCCTCTAACAGTGTGGAAATGAGTATGTGTGCGTGTGTGTGTGTGTGTGTGTGCGTGTGTGTGTGTGTGTGCGTGTGTGTGTGTGTGTGTGTGTGTGGTTAACATGGATGTCTGCCAGTATTTTCTGTGGATATGGTGTGATTTCATTTGATTTGGTGCCTCTTAGCTTGAGGCATGTGCATGATGTGGGCGTGTGTGTGTGTGTGTGTGTGTGTGTGTGTGTGTGTGTGTGTGTGTGTGTGTGTGTGTGTGTGTGTGTGTGTGTGTGTCTTTGAGTGAGTGAGAGGATGTTATGTGAGACCATATGTGTTAAGTGTGGTAGTGCTATTTCCCATGCGTGCAGGGAAAGTAAGCTGGACTGAAGTACTCCTCTCTGCTACTGTACTATCTAAAGGTGAGTGACCATCCCACTACTAGTGATGACCATCCTACCACTTCCATCTCCCCTCTGCCTCCTGGTTTAATTACAGTAAACTACAGTCCTACTTTAGCAAATCACTGACCACAACACAGACATGTTACAGAACTGCATTTAGAATCCTACAGTACATTTGCCAATGAGCTGACACTACTATATCACGTTTGCATCCCTCGTGTCAGGTTGTCAGGATGAGCATAGAGTATGTTTATAAAAGCTGTCACCAGGTGTACATCACTCACTCACGCCCCGGCCGCTTGATGACCAGAGCGGAAGCCCACGTGATGGACACAGCAGACAGTGCCTAGCCCACATTTGTATTCCCCCTGGTCAAGTGCACCTTCGCCTCTTTATCTGACCTTTTACAGAAATGCTATATTCATATAGTCATGTAAGAAAATCAACATGGCTTCAGTGTATGATTTTAATCAAACGTTTCCACTCAGCAGCATGGGTTGGTTAGGTCAGAGTGTGTGTGTGTGTGTGTGTGTGTGTGTGTGTGTGTGTTACCTGTGGCCAAGTTGCCTGCACACCACCTCAGCGTCTCTGTCTGTCCAGCCGTCATCACAGATGGTTCCCCACTGGCTGCCCACCAGGATCTCCACCCGCCCCTCATACACATTCTCACCACTGACCAGACGAATGGGCAAACCTATACGTGCACACACACACACACACACACACACACACACACACACACACACACACACACACACAGTTAGCCATAGGGATCCATTTGAAGTTTACGTGGTGAAATTGGCTGAACACACACCACTACATAAATATATAAATATACTTCCATTCATGTACAAAAAGAAGAAAAACACACAGTTCTGTAATCTAGTACAAATCAGGACCTTTCAACATATACACACACGCATACACATACACATAGACATACACACACCCACAGACACACATGCAGTATATATAAATATGCACAGCTGTAAAAATATGGGCTACGATGAAAACAGATGGGGTGTGTGGGTGTGTGTCAGGTGTTTGATTTCTACCTGAGGAAGTCTGCTCTGCACTTGCCTATGGATATAACTCACTGAACACACACACACAAACACACACACAAACACACGCACACACGCTCACTTAGGCCAAAAAAGGACACTGTCTGTGCCAGTGTGACACGAGCACAACTCCTGTAATTTTTTATTATCATTACTCATTTTGGAACCTAATGAACTATCTTACTTACTTACTTAATGAACAGTGGTCACTATGTTGAAGTGTGTGTGTGTGTGTGTGTGTGTGTGTGTGTGTGTGTGTGTGTGTGTGTGTGTGTGTGTGTGTGTCATCTGGTGTGGTGTGCACATGTGTGTGTGTGCACACATACATAGGTAGAAGGAAAGGACTACAGCTAAATGTGTTTTGCAGATCAGAGTGAATTTTCAGCCATAAGAATTAAATTTGTCTCCAAACCAGCGCCCAGGGGAGTGCTCTCACACACACACACACACACACACACACACACACACACACACACACACACACACACACACACACACACACACACACACACACACACACACACACACACTTATTCCACTAATTAATCTTGTTTTTCACAATGGAACTGTGTTGTGTGTTTACGGCTGCTCTCCCTCATTAGTCTGATAAAACACTATAATTAATTTCCTGAATCTGTATTTAGAAATGGTGGATACACAAGAGCCATGTGGCTGTTTTATGGTTTATACTGAACTTTATAAACATATTCAGGCATGACAAATACATCAATACTCTCTCCCCACAGACACGCTATATTTACAGTGCAATGTCAACAGTAAACATAGCTTTTATAGTGCATAAAAATTGCATTTCTTGTTTATGAGAAGTAAATTTCAACCCATAACACATTACTGTACTTTTGGCAGAAACAAACATAAGTAGTTATCTATCCGAAAGAAGTTCAATTGAAATGGGTGTGTTACTCATTACCTGAATTATGGACACATGGACGCATAGCACAATTATTTAAACTGACACACAGAGAGCAAAACCTCTTCTCAAGTCTCCAAAAGTCTAAACACATTTTCTGCTTTACACACATTTTGCAATGCAAAATGGCACTTTTTAAATGCACTGAACACGATTCTCATGTTGCAATTTCAAAACAATCCCATTCAAAATAACATTACATGACCAATATACTGTATGTGCCACCTGACCAAACACCTCAATGCTTAATTTGTACCACTTCAATCAGGAAGTAAGCACTACACTACAGCATGAAAAGACCACAGGTAAGGCAAGGCAAGAAACTTTATTTATAAGACATTTAGTCCAGCAGGGCAACCCAATGTGCTTCACCAAGATAAAAACAATACAGAAAAACAAAGAACAGGTGAGCACCCTTTTTACAACAAAAATGAAAGGCATTGCAAAGGGAGGGTGCAAGGGGGGAAGGGAGTCCAATGTAAATATATCTGCTGTGCATATGTTGCCTTGACTTGTTTGGTGTAAAGATATGTTTCAAAGCATGTGTGTGAATCTGCAAATATCTATGTGCACATGAAGAACTATTTTAGTATTATGGCAAAGCATACAAAAGATGAGAGTGCTTTTCATTATGCCCAACAGTGTGTAGTTGGTTAGACAAACATCTGGTAAATGAACGAAGTGTGTGCCATGTGGTGCAAAAGTTTGATTTTGATAATGCTATATGTAGTTTTGGTTGCATCATTTTGCAGGAGTTATTTTGCAGTTTGGGTGTGTGGTTTTGTGAATTGTGTGTGAATTTTGAAAAAAAAAAAAAACTAGTCTAGTTTTCAAAACTGTGTTTTAGCAATTGGAAAAAACAGTAAAAGCTTTTTATGTTTTATTGTCCTCTGATGGTAGAGACAGTAAATAGATCAATCAGTATTAACCCACATGATGATTTGGTCTTGGATATATGGACAAGCTTCCTATTTTTCATGAGCTACATTTCATATGCCCTAGCGTTCTGATATCCCAGGAACTGTTGACCAAAGATTTCTGGGGATAAAACTGATAAAACTTATATGTGCAGCCGTGGAGTGTGTGTGTGTGTGTGTGTGTGTGTGTGTGTGTTTGCACAAACCTGCATGCGTGCATGGGTTGTGTATGTGTTTACGTGTGTGCACATACCTTATGTGAGTGTGCAAGTGGTATTTAGCTTCAAAGTGGAAAAGGTTTTTCCAAACTAAACAGAACTAGATCGGCAGGGAATTTGAATGGAACTAAAGGGATCAGTAACATCAGTAACGCTCTCTCTCTCTCTCTCTCTCTCTCTCTCTCTCTTTCTATCACACTTTCTTTCTCCTTCTTTTCTTTCTTCATTGCCCCCTCTCTCTCTTACTCACACATACACATACACAGGAGTGCTCACACACACATAAGCACTTCATATACACAGTATTACACACACATTCCATTCTTCACACAAACCACACACAAAACCACATACACACTCCATACATTCTTATAAAGACATGACCTCATCCTTACAAGCCAGACACTGCACAGAGCCCCCCAAACATCATAATCAATTCCTTGCAAGACTCTCTCTCTCACACACACACACACACACACACACACACACACACACACACACACACACACACACACACACACACACACACAGGTTAGTGTGCAGACGACGTAACTGTGGTCAAGTCATCCATCTGTCACACACACACACACTCTAGCGTGTGCACACCACCCTATGCATCTCTAGGGAGTTAGAGAATATGCGTGTGTGTTTAGTTTCTGTAAGTGTATACTGCCTGCCTCTGTGTGAGTGACACATTGGCCTCATATCTATGTGCATGTGTTGTTTTTGTAAGTGTGCGCACACTGAGAACGGGATCCACTGTTTAGTGACCTGCTGAAAGTGGCCTCTAAGCCAGCTCACAACATACATGAGGCTCATCCTGGACTTGGGAGCTTTTGGGAGCTGGACTTACTGTGAAGGGTTGGCTGTGACGTTGGAACTCTGGCGTGAGAGTTTTGGTGCATACGGTCCAATATGCCATATGAGCATGTGAGCCAGTGCGTGAGAGAGAGTGAGGGTGCAAGTGGACGCATATGGAATGGTCATTCTCATAGGGAAACGTGTCTGGTCTGCAGGTCCGATTAAATGAAACGTTTCAGAGGTCACTCTTCAAATCCATTCAAGAGGCTTCCAAAGCCGATAAATGGCCAGGCAGCTGTGATGGTTATGGTGACATGACTCACCCTAACCTGCTGCACACTAATGTGGCTATCCGCTCCATTCCCTGCTGGGTTACTCCTCACGAGTCCCTGTCAAGGCGCTCCACTGCTCCCAGAAATCCTGAGGAGCTGTAACCCTGCCGGCCAGTGGAAAATCCCCAAGCCTGATGGAGGGAGGGGGCATAATGGTGTCTTTTATGAGACAAGTGTCAGGAGAGACCTTAGCAGTGGCTCTGTCAGAGAAGGGGACATGCTGATGTCGTAAAAGTCACGCTCCCACTCACACTCCCCTACAGGCCTGAGATCAGTGAGTAATGGGATCACAATGCTGACGTGTGTGAGCTGCTGGAGCAGGACCACTGATCCCAAAGCAGGACAGCACATCTGTGTTATGTAGTTTCATCCCCCAGAGACAGGAAATACTCTTTTGTGTTTGGCTGGTAGGAGGCTGTTCATTCTGTATGTGGGGACACCTATTAAGGAGATCTGGTAAAGAGTTTAATCACCGTTTCATATTAATGCTCTTTCGAATGGTAACTATAACAACCAAAGTAAATGATGGTTGAACTAGGAAGCAGGCTTTGCAAGTCAGCTTCTTTTTAAACTCTTTGAAAATGTGTCTGTCCACTCATTCCCATCAGGACCCATCAGGCCATTCTCATTACTAGCTTCGAGCTATTGTGTACGACGCAGCTTCTACAGTAAGTACAGTGGGGCTCACATTTGTCTAATGCATTTTTCACAAGTGACTTGAAAAGAGATAGCAAGAGAGAGAGGAAAAGACGGAAAGAAAGAAAGCTCTCTCACATAACAGATTAGGTTTGCAGGGCTTGGTCACAGCATATGTGTTTCACACTGTATGCGTAGTTCTAACAGCACCATCGGTCATCTCTGGATATGGCCCTATTCCTGCCACATCTCACGGTGCTCAGGAGCATATCAGCACTTCAGCAGGCTGTTAGGATTACAGTTTTCATTTACACACATACTGTGTGCTACTCACATCTTCACAGGTGCTACCAGCATCTACACTCAGGTGCTGTGTGTGTTTGTGTCAGACAACACTTTGCTGGATCTCAGGAATATTCCTACAGTATGTGCCATGTGTGTGTGTATGCAGAGGTGTGTGTGTGCTTACTGGTGGGCACTCCAGGTCCCGTGCGCTCTGGGTTACAGCTGATGGCGACGTCCTCGGTGTGTGTGCAGTCGTGTGTGAGCCACTCCCGCCGTGTGCAGAGGGCCAGGGCCGGCTCCTTCCCTGAGCAGATCACATCGTCCAGCACTATGGCTCCTGCAGACTGACCGAACCTCACAGAGGACACACTCTCTCCAGACCTGCCCAACATAGCACCCGTATCAACACACTCACATCATCAACCACAAATAGGCCAAATAATCGATACTGCTCTCATTTGAGCTGAGGCATTTGTTCCTGATCAATACCACATGCCCAAATCAACTGTGCCAATTCAAACAGAACCAAATGTTGAATGAAATTTGCTGTGAAAACACTGACAACCAATTTGCCTTCACATCGCCACCAGAACAAATTAGTCATTTGTGTGAAAGTGTATGAACTGTGAGTGAGTGTGTGTGTGTGTGTGTGTGTGTACAGTATCTGTGTGAATGAGAGAAAGAGAGAGAGAGAGAGAGAGAGAGAGAGAGCGCATGTGTTCGTACCTGTAGCCTAGTTGCCTGCAGACCACCTGTGAGTTTATGTCAGTCCAGCCGTCATCACAAACCGTGCCCCACTTGCCCCCATAATGCACCTCCAGCCGGCCCTCAAAGCCTCCCACACCTCCCACCAGACGCATGGAGCCATCTGTGAGTGAGGAGGAGCGGAGACAGAGAGAGAGAGAGAGAGAGAGAGAGAGAGAGAAATGATGAGAGAGTGGGCGTATATTCCAACCATTTACAACTTGCTTTAATTCTGCACTGCTCTCTAAGGTATCGTCTTAAATGCACACATGGCACTGAGTGTGAGGAGTGCTGGTCCTTAATGATCCTTAGCGGAGGAAATGGAGAAGCCCTCGTCTCAGGAGGCCATTCAGACATGAAACAAAGCAGTAACCAGCTTTTACTGATGGGCCTGCTGCAGGAGCCCTAACAGGAGGCCCTGAGCTCCTGCAACCATCCATCAACCAGCCATGCATACCACCACCCCCACCCAAACACCCACCAACCCCACCCCCACCACCTCATCAGCCAGGCAGACTGTGGGAACCTCACCTATCCCACACCAGGCCCACCCCCTGTACTGAGGGAGCTACATCAGCAGCACCACTACTGAGGGAGCTACATCAGCAGCAGTACTGAGAGAGCTACATCAGCAGCAGTACTGAGGGAGCTAATTCAGCAGCAGTACTGAGGGAGCTACATCAGCAGCACCACGACTGAGGGAGCTACATCAGCAGCAGTACTGAGGGAGCTACATCAGCAGCAGTACTGAGAGAGCTACATCAGCAGCAGTACTGAGGGAGCTACATCAGCAGCACCACTACTGAGGGAGCTACATCAGCAGCAGTACTGAGGGAGCTACATCAGCAGCAGTACTGAGGGAGCTACATCAGCAGCAGTACTGAGAGAGCTACATCAGCAGCAGTACTGAGGGAGCTACATCAGCAGCAGTACTGAGGGAGCTACATCAGCAGCAGTACTGAGAGAGCTACATCAGCAGCAGTACTGAGGGAGCTACATCAGCAGCACCACGACTGAGGGAGCTACATCAGCAGCAGTACTGAGGGAGCTACATCAGCAGCACTACTGAGGGAGCTACATCAGCAGCAGTACTGAGGGAGCTACATCAGCAGCACTACTGAGGGAGCTACATCAGCAGCACGACTGAGGGAGCTACATCAGCAGCACTACTGAGGGAGCTACATCAGCAGCACCACGACTGAGGGAGCTACATCAGCAGCAGTACTGAGGGAGCTACATCAGCAGCAGTACTGAGGGAGCTACATCAGCAGCAGTACTGAGGGAGCTACATCAGCAGCAGTACTGAGGGAGCTACATCAGCAGCAGTACTGAGGGAGCTACATCAGCACCACTACTGAGGGAATATTGGGAATATAGTGTGCACTGATCCACTACGTGGCACTAATGCAGTGCATTCCTATTAGCTTTAGAGTGGACTTGTGCTTTGGGATGAGACTAGTACCATGAGGCAAAGCATTCTTCAGACAGAAGGATAAATGGGAGGGAGATCTGATGACGGTACTGGCTGGTGTTGTTCTGTGTGTGTGTGTGTGTGTGTGTGTGTGTGTGTGTGTGTGTGTGTGTGTGTGTTTATATGTGTGTGTGTGTGTTTATGTGTGTGTGTGTCCTACCTGTGAGAGGGGTGCAGGACACCCCGGCGTCTTCACTGTGGCCACAGTTGTGCTCCCCCCAGGCGTTTTTGGGACACTGCTCGATGGAGAGCTCGTTCCCCGTACAGCGCACCTCATCCAGCACCACGGGCCCAGAGCCTGCTCCATAGTGTGCTCCTACCCACGCACGAGCCAGACCTCTAGATAACACACACACGCACACACACACACGCACATGCGCACGCACACACACGCACACACACACACACATGCACACCAGCAGATACGTTTCACTGCCAAATACAACCTTAGAGTATATTCAAGATCTAATGAACTGTTTAATGAGGGACAAAAATCAAACCCTTCATTAATAGTAATCAAATGGGAGAATCTGGTACTGTTTTGTTTTGCACACGTGCAGCGGGGAAAATTCAGTCAGTGTGTGTGTGTGTGTGTGTGTGTGTGTGTGTGTGTGTGTGTGACAGAGTGTGTGTTCCTCTGTCCTCTTTGAACTCACACCTGCTGGAGACAAAGGTCATGTTCTGGCATTAGTAGGTGGCCATTTCACACGTTCATCTTTGGTGGCTGAAACAGCGCACGTCTTTCCCCCATCTGTCCTGTCAGATGGGTCCGAGGCGGAGCAGAACAATACTCTTGATTCACACAACGCGCTCTCTCCATCTATCCATCACTCCTCCCAACATCCCTCCCTCTCTCCCTCTCTCTCTCTTGCTTCCTCCTCTCTGTCTCTCTCTGTCTCTCCCTTTCTCCCTCTCTTTCTCTTTCTCTTTCTCTCCCTCTCTCTCCCTCTCTCTCTCTCCCTCCTCTACAGCAAAACACTGCACTCATGTCACCAGTGCTTCATAGGGAAAATGCCTCGCATTTTTGAGTCTGCGTTTTATGACAATAACGCCCACATAGTCATCTCCTTCTAGCGTCCGCTTTTCATACACACTCTCCTCTGCCTCCCTCTCTCTATCCCTCCATACACACTCTCCTCTGCCTCTCTCTCTCTATCCCTCCATACACACTCTCCTCTGCCTCCATCTCTCTATCCCTCCATACACACTCTCCTCTGCCTCCCTCTCTCTATCCCTCCATACACACTCTCCTCTGCCTCCCTCTCTCTATCCCTCCATAAACACTCCTCTGCCTCCCTCTCTCTATCCCTCCATACACACTCTCCTCTGCCTCCCTCTCTCTATCCCTCCATACACACTCTCCTCTGCCTCCCTCTCTCTATCCCTCCATACACACTCTCCTCTGCCTCCCTCTCTCTATCCCTCGCTTCACTGGGACAGCCCATCATCATCACTGCAGGACCTCATTCCCACAGCACACTGGATCAACATGCACTACACCCTGCACTGCCACATAAATATCAGTGATTAAGCATTTCTGTCTATGTGAGTGTGTGTGTGTGTGTGTGTGTGTGTGTGTGTGTGTGTGTGTGTGTGTGTGTGTGTGTGTGTGTGTGTGTGTGTGTGTGTGTGTGTGTGTGTGTGTGCGTGTCTCACCCAAGGCCCAGTTGTCTGCACACCACCTCGGCGTCGCTATCATCCCACTGGTCATCACAGACTGTGCCCCACTGACCGGCGTGGTACACCTCCACTCGACCCTCATACTGGGAGCTGTTGCCAGACAAACGCACAGGCACAAACCCGGAATCCTCTTCACACAAACACACACACACACACACACACAATGAATGAAAAATGAGAATAGAGCGCCATCCACCAATGGTAATGATACTTGTAGAAACAAAGACGTGGCTAGTAAAAGTTTGATGTTCTCAGATCCTCTATTTCTAGCACAACACAGTTAAATAAATAACAATGGAAACAATTTGTTGTACTTTCTGCAGTACTCGATAGAATCATTCTACTGATGAATCCCATTACATGGCCCCATGCAGTATTGAGTTATGTTTAAGAAAATAGGATATATTGAATTCAACTTCATTGTGAGCTGAGCTCCGCACTTGTGCTATCTGCTAATGTGAAGCTGCAGAATGTATGTACAGTATGCGTGTGTGTGTGTGTGCGTGCGTGCGTGCGTGCGTGCGTGCGTGCGTGCGTGCGTGCGTGTGCAGTGTGTTGTTCTCCTACCCTCCTGTGGTCTGCAGGTGACCGCTGCGACCTGTTTCTGGCTGCACTGGCCTCCATTCCACGCGGTCTTTGGGCACTCCAGAAGGTCCCCTTCCCCTCCGGAACATTCCACTGCCTGCCAGTGCACCGCGGAGAAGCCCAGGCGTGAGAGAGCACTCACTCGGGCGCTCCCCTTCAGGCTGCACAAAAGACGGATTAATATAGAGGAAAAAAGAGGGGAAGACTCTGAAAAGACAAGGAAAAACATCTCTCTTTCTCTCTTTTACTTTGACAGAACAGTAGAGTGTTTTTTGAGCCCAGCACACGTCCCAACTGCATCTTGTTCCCTGAACTCTAAATAAGCTACAGTAACAGCCCCTACAGCAGAGTCCAGGATCTCCCATAACCTCTGCTACCCCACACAACACTCAGCCAGGCTTATTCTTTATTGTCCATGCAAGCCATTTCTCCTTAACGGAGACCCACAGGATTATTGGACTTAAAAATGTTTCCATCCAAACAATGTTTTCCCTATCCCTCCAAATGCAGACTCTCCCTCTCTGTGTGTGTGTGTGTGTGTGTGTGTGTGTGTGTGTGTGTGTGTGTGTGTGTGTGTGTGTGTGTGTGTGTGTGTGTGTGTGTGTGTGTGCTTAAGCACATGCGAGTGCCAATGTGTGTGTGCACTGTGGAAGATTTGATTGGCTGTGAGAGCACAGGTCTGTGATCTTTGACACGCACACCCATCTATCTCCTGATGACAGTGCTCGGCCCCAGAGGTCACTACTGAGCATGCTCCAACTGAGGTCTCTGAAAGGTCTGATGGATCATGTGACAGCCTGACAGCTATCACTTTTGGACAGCCTGCAATTATGCCATCCCATAGAAACACACAAACCCACACAATCCCCCCTCCCCTCCCCAACACACACACAAACACACAGACACACAGACAGAAACGCACAGACATGCACACACACGCGGACACACACACAAACGCCACTGGTAGGTGATTCAACACAGAAACCCGTATGCGTCATATACTCAGGGTAGCTGCTGCTCCCCACAGACACAAACACTACTCTCACTTCTCACTTCTACACACACTTGTCAGTCTAACATGTGTTCCACCTCAGAGAGGTTGGAAATTAACCTTTGACCCCAGAGTCAAATACCTTCAAGTAAATGACATCTCTCTTCCCCTCTTTTACCGACACACATACACACGCACGTCCATACACACACACAGCTGTCACATTCTAACACACACAGGGGCATGAGACTATTGGACTCACAAAGGTTGTTTTGTGAAATGGGCTGAAATGCATGGGCAACATGTGGCCTCAGGAATTCATCTCTTTACTTTCTGACCAGTGAACTGTTCAGCAATATACAAAGGCACACCCACACTCCCACACACATTGTGCTGGTGATCCTGAGTCGTCTCGCTGATCTTTCAGTGATGTGAACAGTAAAAACTAATGAGAGAAAGCTGTTAGGTCTGACTCAGTCATGCCTATAAGACCCAATCACATGATGTTATAACACTGGAAAAAACACTTTCTTTCTCACCCTTTCTCATTTCCTGTCTCTGTCTATGAGTTTTTTTCCCCACATGTGTGTATATGTCTGTCCGAGTGTGTGTGTGTGTGTGTGTGTGTGTGTGTGTGTGTGTGTGTGTGTGTGTGTGTGTGTGTGTGTGTGTGTGTGTGTGTGTGTGTGTGTGTGTGTGTGTGTATGTGTTGAATATCCTACCCCTGGCCCAGCTGTTTGCAGACCACGGATGCATCCCGGTCATCCCAGCTGTTGCTGCAGATGGAGCCCCACACTCCATTCAGATACACCTCCACTGCACCCTCCAGACGAGACCTGCCTCCCTGCAGACGCACTGAGCCTGTAGCACACACACACACACACACACACACACACACACACACACGCACCACACACACACACACACACACACACACACACACACACACACACGCTCTTTTTACTCATAGATCTACTACACAGTCTTCATTACTTTAAAACTAAGGCTCGTACACACAGAAAGTTGGAGTGTTCTATTAGTCAACATTAGTCAGATACAGGTAAATTGACAAAAGTGATGGCATGTTCTTTATTCAATGTCTCTGACCAGAACACAGCAAGTGTCATACCATCTCTCAACCTAACACTGAATTACAGTAATAAACTGACCTGTATATTTCACCTTGAGGCGTGGAGTTAAAGCAACACTAAAGTAAAGCACTTTTCCTCTGTCGCACACACGCTATTTGTTTATATACTGTAGCATCGGCTTTGCAAATAACGATGTCCACAAACACGGTAGAGTGTGTGGAATGGTTTTATAAAAGTATGATACAGATCCGCTACCTGATCTGGTAAACTTACATAGTGCAGTTATAGCCGTTAGAGGGCCACAAAGCGAATGCAGAAGTGTCGTTCACCCTGTTACGAGTTGACCAACCACTGAAATGATTTTGGAAACATACAAACGTACAAAAGCTCTTTAGTGTTACTTTAAAGAAATGATATGGAAACTCATTCTTTTCCTACACCTTTTGCATTGTAACAGGAGTTTTGTTTTGTACCCCTTTAACATTTTTACTATTTATGGAACATCAAATGAATAAATCATTAATGAATTAGCAGAATTAAGATAACCATCTTGTTTGAGATTTGTTCAAATTCAGAGTTTCAATTTCAATTTCACTCTTTAAGAGGGCATCTACATTTCATAAACTGCCTGCTGCTTTTTTTTACTTTCCCAATTGACAATGTTTTTAATTATTTGTAAACTGCACATTAGATGGTCTATTTGGCGAAGTCTACTTCAATCTGAATGTGAGAGAGAGGGAAGGAGAGAAAGAGGAGATGTGAACAGGGTGAGAAATGCCCCTGTTTTCAAACTGTCCCAATGGATGTCTGATGGTCAAAAGTGAGCTCATAGCACTTGATGTATCTGCACTGGAATGAGTGACAACGGTGAAAACAAGGTTCTTCAAGGAGGTTACCTGATCATTCTTCAGAGCACTTTGCTTTAGTAATCAACTAGTCTACTACTGTACCCTCTCTAACACTCTCTCTCTGTGTGTGTGTGTGTGTGTGTGTGTGTGTGTGTGTGTGTGTGTGCGTGCGAGAGAGAGAGAGAGAGAGAGAGAGAGAGAGAGAGAGAGAGAGAGAGAGAGAGAGAGAGAGGTTTCAAGGGAGAATTTTAAGCGTCCTGGGTCAAAAATGCCTATGCTTACACACATTCTTTCTTTCTTTGTCTCTTTCTTTTTTCTTTCTTTTTTACTTTCTCACTCAATTGTGCTACCCATCTCTCTTTCAAGTCTTCAGGTCATCTTCATAATGCAATCTTAACGACAACATTTTATTGGTAAACTACAATACAGGCTTACAATATTCTGTAGGCATTAATTTCAGAATACGCAATTCATAAATCACAGAGAAAAAACAAATATGATAAAAAGTAAGATAAATGTGGGCTATAATAGTTAGTGCAGAACAAATGAAAGATATAATATTGCCATCTAAAGGAGTCGGACCATTCACCCGAATCAACTGTCACAACAATATTATGTATGTGTGTTTAATATAATTCAATATAATACAATATAGCCTAATATAGCCTAAAAACATGCAGTTTGATAGTTTTGAGTTGACCTTGCATTAGAGATGACCGAAACACCGCCTGCATTATAAAGAAAGCCATTGCTGTGATCTGTCTGAGCAGGCAATAACTATGTATCCTCCTTACACTACCAGTTGATCACGTTAAAAATACCCGGTCCCGTCAGCAAGCGTGTGCTTATCTCAAGCGAATGGTTGGCATTTGGGTGCGGGATTCCAACTGAAACTGGGTTCATAACCCCCTTCCTCTCCTGCTATTTGGATCTCAGACAACCTGATTCCTCCAGTGAAACCATTCTGATTTATTCATTTCTTAAAACCCGTGTCTTGAGACAAGGGTAATTCATTTCCAGGTCTTCCAGTAATTCCAGTTCAGTTCAATTCAGTCAGTGGAATTCTACGCATTCGGGCCTAAAACATTGTGCTTCGATATCGCCGTAGTGCTGACTGACTTTACTGTAGTCTATGTGCTTGTAGCCTATGTTTGTCTGCTGATTTGAAAAGAGACTTCCTCACTTGGATCGCTGGTTAATTATTATGCATTCCTTCACCTCAGGCTTACCTCAGCAAACTAAGGTCAGATGTGTCTGAACTTGTCATGTGCGCGTTCTCTCAGTCGGACGCAGGATGCAGGGGTGCGTGAGTCCGATCTGTGAGAGACTTCTATAGCGGAGTTTGTTTGAACCATCAGGTAAATTATAGAAGTATACCTTTTTCTTACCTTGTTTACAATCGCAGTAACCCCAGTCTATTCTTCCTCTGTCGTTTCTGAAAAAGCACCATGGTCGGATCCTGCCGTCTGGGTTCCGGCAGAAAGTGTGATCCCCAAGACCTTTGCCCGGATACCGACTGATAACTCCAGGTACCTCGCTCCAGTTCATGCATTTTCCTCCAGACTCGGTAACATCCACGGAGCCCTGGTAGAATCCGGTCTTCCCTCTGCTGTGAATGCAGTCATTGAACGGCTGGATAAACGAGGAAGCGTCGCTGCACAGAGATCCCAATATGGAGAAAGTAAACAGCACATAGGCTGCGGTGACAAACCGGGGAGTCATGTTAGCCCACTTCATCCGGTGGCCATCCCTTGCCGATGCCAGTCAAAGCACACAGTAGCGGAATCCCGCGACTTCCCTTAGGTCTGTATATTAAATGAAATGGAGCGTGAACAGTATTGTTGTCCGCTTGGCGGCGCAGAAGATCAATGGAGAAAGCCTCCGGGTAGCCCGGGGCAATACGTCTCATGCAAGCTGATCATGTCCCGTGAGACTAAAGTTTCTCTGAAGCGCGTGCACCCCCCCTAAATGCACATGCGTGTGAGATTTGGGTGTGTGTTCCCTTTGTTTTTGTCAACAACAGTCTTTTTTTAAAAATGACGACCAAAAAGGCAGGTTATTCCGACAGCACATTTCAAACCGTGTGCGCTCATATAATTTTGTAAACGAAATATTAAGGAAACAAACAACCTGTCTCAAGGACGTTTTCCACTTTAAATATAAGTTATATTAGACATGTTATGTCCAACACAATAATCATGAGGCAGCTTTTCTCTTCTCATTCTTTCTTTTGCATTATTAGGCTATTAGTCTACTACCTGTGAAATATTATCAATTATACCACATGCATTCATTTCAGAGTACTCAACTGTAGTGGTAGACCATGTTCTAAAATTACCACATTTTTTGTCCAAACCTGATTTGCAATTTATTTAATCAAATCACTGATATCATGTCCCCATGACCATATCACCTTAATCCCAGTTTTTGTTACAGTATGCCAGTTCAGTCATGTTCCACAAGACATGAAAATGTATTAATCCAACTCACCACAATTTTATGTTAGAATGTAGCCTACCCACTCTTTCTTAAAACACAATACTGCCACCTAGTGAGCAATGCATTGGACATATGTGAACTCACTCAGCCACAGTGAGCTGCGCTGGCTGAAGGGACTCAGTTACTGAAGAAGCACATGCTGGCGCGGGGGGGTTGGGCTCCAGCTGGTCCAGTGCTCATGGCCAGGGTCACTGTGCTCCTGTAATCATCAGGGACTCTACAGAGTGGGAGCTGCCAAGCCAGAGCTGTTTGTACCAAAATCCCGTGTAATCACTTGGGCAAGGCTCCGAGATTCTGCTGCCTCAGATGGCATTCCCCTTTGATGATGTGCTGCATATGGATGTTGATAGCAAGCAAAATGATCGATATTTTGTATGGACTCGTAACAGAAGCAAAACCCTTACCAAGTCTTTAAAGTAAAGGAAAGTAGCCTTAGACACTGACACTAAGTGATAGAATGTCTGATACATGCTAATTGAGAGAATGGCTGTGTTGTCTCTTAACAATGTAGACCTTTAGCAGTGTTTGTCCCCTCAGTCAGGGGAGATGTCCGACTAGGCTCCTCAGCGCCATGGCTCTGTGATGAAGCAGCCCTCAGTCCACTGTGCCCCTTCACGCTGCTGCTAGGCAACCCAGCCGTCCACTCCTCCTGGTCCCCGTGCTCCATTTAGTGTGCGTGAGCCTCAAACACATGCAAATGGGGCTCTTTGTTGTGCTGGGAGAGCCGTTGGCCAGAGGCTGCTCCTCAGGCAGGCAAATGACACTGGTCTGCTGTGCTGTATGAAGCCCAGCTGCAGCCTCTGATGTTTTAGCATGTTCAGAATATGAAGTGTTCCATATGCTGCTTCTCCTCTCTCCTCTCGTAGAAATGAGAGATATTGGCATAGTTACACAGACACCATGAAAAGTGTAAGTCATCAAATACTACAAAGCAAAAGCATTAGCCTTTAACTTTTTTTCATACACACACACACACACACACACAGACACACAGGAAAGCTGAAAGACAAGTATTAAAACCAGTATAACTTTATTTCCCCAGAGGGAGTTTAGGAATAATAATTAAAAAAGCAGAACACAGACACCCTCCCAGACACCCTCCCAGACCCCCTCAGACCACTGACTGGATCTTATCCACTCGTCTCTCGTCCTCCGAGTAGCGGCGGAACTGTTCCCCCAGCAGTGGCTCCAGGCCCTCGGAGCTGTAGGAGCGCGCTCGCACCGCACACGCGATCACGGCGCCCAGCACGGCCACCACCAGCACGGCCGCCACGATCCCGATGGTGATGATCTCAGACAGCGTGTAGGGGCGAGCTATGGGAATCACAGATCCACCACCAAATGCACACATTTAGGAAGAGAGAGAGGGAAGGGCAAAGCTCAGTGCCTACACACTACAGCTATGTAGAGGTCATGTAGGCACCACGTGTGTGTGTGTGTGTACTCACTGGGCCACTGGACCTCATAGGTGTATCCCAGGTTGTCTGGAGCTGCCACAAACATCTCGGCGTTGGTCACCGGTGGCCAGAAGGGAACCATGTTGAACTGGCGGTTGTGTCCAATGGGAGCATTCTCTTCTGGGTACACCACCTCACCTGTCCACACACATGCAGGCTGAGTTGAGCACATGGCTGTGTATGCACTAGTGAGAATGTGTGTGTGTGTGTGTGATGTCAGGACCAGATCCTAATGTGCATGATGTCACAGGGACTGGCTGCTGATGAGGTAGCGTTCATGATGGCCACACCTGGCAGGTGAGCACTGATTATGGTGAATGTGCATGAGGTGTGCTCTTACGACGTGCAGCTGGAGCGTGTACCTGGGCTGTGTCGTCTCAGCCACTCGTCGAAGATGGCGTCCGTGAAGGTGTGCAGCAGCACGAAGATGGGGTCGTTGGGGGACAGGTGCGTCTGGCCTCCGGTGCCGTTCAAGAACAGGTGCGCCAGATTATGGAGACTACGCACCACAGGATCATAACCGCCCTGAG
>NC_084995.1:3993037-4008037 GCF_963854185.1 Sardina pilchardus
ACAGGAATGTGAGGTGGACGTTTTTGGCTCACAACACACACTACTCACGCAGGAACAAATGGGATTTGCTTAATGATTGGATGATGCCAGCTTATATTTTGTAAATGCTAGAAATCTTTGAGTTATCTGGGCTCAAGTCAATTGCATATGGTTTGCAGTTGAGACAAAACATACCTGGTCTATTATTTTATTCACACATTAGGTTCACCTTCAAACATTATTTGGTCAATGTTCACCTTTACGAGAATACGTATTGTTGAGTGTCAATGACTGCACAAACCCACATTAGGATGCTGTAATCTGAGACTAGAATACGTAATGTTGAGTGTCAATGACTGCATAAACCCACATTAGGATGCTGTAATCTGAGACTAGAATATGTATTGTTGAGTGTCAATGACTGCATAAACCCACATTAGGATGCTGTAATCTGAGACCCAACACATGTGTAGTGCTGCTGTGTGCAGTGATAAAGACCAGTTGATCTGGGCTCATGCTCAGATGAGTTGTCTCGGCCACTCTCTCTTACCCACGGTCACACGCTGGTCACAGTTGGGTCCACTCAGACCATGTCGGCAGCGTCCACAGTGGTGGCCAGAGAAGTTTCCGGCACACTGACAGGTCTGGTTGAAGAAGCGTAGTGGCCAGCGTTCCCGGTCATCGCGCCCATCGTGGGGGTACTGCGGACCGTGAGGGCGGCGGTCAGCTGCGATAGGCACACACGCACCCCTACCCTGGTTGACCCCACACGGGTCATCGCTGCTTCCTGGAGGAGAGGGACAGCACCGGCCACTCCGCAGTCCTTCTGGAGTCACACACTCCCTGGGAAACTGGCACTGCACCAGCGTAGCACTCACACACACCAGCAACACAGTCCGCCACATGCTGTAACACACACACACACACACACAAAGAGGATTTTACAGAGTCCCTGAGGTAAGAACACACACATACACATCTCTCTCTCTCTCTTTCTCTCTCTCTCTCTCTCACACACACACACACACACACACACACACACACACACAGACATCAGTTCTCTACAGAATCTCTGAAAATGTTTCCAATGTACAAGAACAGATACAAATATAATATCAATACATGTTATTAAATACATGCATTTAGCCCAAAAATATCTTAAAATATTTAGTCTTAAAATTCATAATTGCTCACAACTCCTCTCTCTTTTCTGCCTATACATTAAAAGAAAAGATTTTCATTGAACCCTTCACAGAACCCATTAACACACACACACCCTCATGGTCTGTGATTAGCCTAACACCCATCAGAGCAGAAACAGGATTAATGACAACAAAAGTTTCAAAAATTGTGTCATAAAAACTATTCCAGCAGCAAAAGCCTTTGCCAGTGTTCTGTGGTATTACTCCTCAGCACTGGATGCAGTCTTGGTCTAAGTGAAATGTGAGGGTCCTAGTCCATGTCAGCTCACCTCGGCTCACTCGTACTCAATACCAACGCGGAGATACAGCAGCTTCTTCACGTCTCCTCCCGCTCATTCAACAAGACAAAGCCACACACTTGAGAATACAGCACAGCAGTTCACTTGCTCATCTCATGTGAAGTCCTTTTTGTTCTTTCTCTATCCTGCTCCCCCTCTCTTCTCTTCTCTCTCTCTCTCTCTCTCTCTCTCTTTTACCCCCTCTCTGTACTCCGTTGTACTGTAGTTCCCCGTGAGCGGCCCCTGATCTTTGAGTCTTAAATACCGCCGGAGCGCATGATCGGCACGGCTTCTGTGATCCCCTCGTGATTCCAGCTCACCCACCACAAATCTGACCCTTCATGCCAAAAGACAAATACAAATAACATAAATACTGTATTCCATCTCGGCAGGACATTCCAGACAGTCAGAGGTCTTCCATGAAACAATGGGGAGAATTTGTGGATGAGTCTGCTGTTATGCAAACCTCCAGATTTGACTGTCCTTTGTATGTGATTCAGCTGTGTTTTTAAATACCAAAGAGTTCTTATAAGAAGGACAGGACACCTGGTTTTACAGTGTTTAATTCCATGTTAAACATTAAGAACATGACCATAGTTTCACATCAGTAATTACAAATGCAAAGTCTAACTGTGTGTTTAACATTTAATATTGTATGTAATACTATAATGCATGTAGTCTTCTGGTAGATGTGAATACACATTGTAAGGAAAAATTCTGGAGTAGCAAAGGTCTACAAAAACCCATGACTCTCATCACCAGATAAACAGAAGAAACAATAGCACACCTGAACCAATGAATTTACCCTCATGAAAGCATAGAACAGAGTTCTAAAAACACTGAGCAATATCTCACTCATTCATAAACATAATCAGAAATAGTGTGTGTGTCTCTCTCTCTCTCATTCTCTTCCATACATACACTTGCAGTCAGTTTTCATGCACACATATTCACGATACACTTATTGTCTTGCACAACATACTGTACTAAATAGCCTAAAAACAATCAAAGGGCCTCATCGATCACAGTTCTAAAGAGAAACCAAGTGAAGCAGAAGGATGAGTGTGGGTGTGTTGCTTGCATGGATATGGTTGTGTGTGCATGCATGTGTGTGTGTGTGTGTGTGTGTGTGTGTGTGTGTGTGTGTGTGTGTGTACAGTATATGTACAGTATACAGTGTGTGTGTGTGTGTGTGTATGTGTGCGTGCGCGCGTGCGTGTGTGTGTGTGATTCCTTAGAGAATTGAAGTTCTGACATCATGTGAAGACTCGTCACTGCTGCGGATCTCTTCTGTGGAGTCCAGCTTAATGTCTGTCATGGCCACCTCCTGCTGGGCCTGTGTTAGATCTGACACATCACTCACAGTGTTTCTGCACACACACACACACACACACACACACACAAACACAGAGAGAAGTCCCAGTCAGCACTCTATGAATGTTCTCATCTCATGCCGAGACAGATGGGAGGGGGTTCTCTTAAACAGCTACTGTATCTACTGTGCCAACACAGTGCTTTACAGGCTGTCAAGATGACAAACGGAGGAAGATGCACACACAGTGTAAAAGTGTTGCTAACAAGATCAATAGCTCTAGAACTGGGCTGAACCAATACAGTGGACAAAACCAGGTTCTCAAAATTAAAATCCAAGTGTAGTATCAGGCTAAGACTGCAGCCTTTACTGTAAGCAATCACTTTTATTCTGTATCGCATTATAAATGTAAAATTGTTTTGTCAAATAGCAAATGTGACTATAAGAACAACAACAATTCCACTGTAACACTACAATAGGCATGACTATCGGAGGAGGAAATGTTTACAATAATCAGTGTAATTATTCCGTCTATACTGTAATCGGGGGAGTTAGACTAAGATGGACTAAGCCTGCATTGAGGTCACAGCATTTGTACTGGGATATTTGGTGTTCTTTGCCTCAACCTAATCAGCATTGTGGAGTTTAAACTTTCTTAGCATTTGCCATATTAGAGGGATTTTTCATGAACTCCCTGCTGAAAAGTCAACGGGGTGTTCAGGATGGATACCAGTCCGTCATTATGATTGGCTGAATGCTGTTTGAAACCATTGTAAAATACTCTGCAACTTTAAGGATCTCATTGCAAACACAAATGGCAGCACTGCGTTATGAGACCTGCTACTTTCAATGGCTTATGTGTACAGAAACGGGTCTGTCATTGCGCCAAGCATTTTGCCACTTTGCCACCTTGCTACTCTTGTGTGTGCCTGCCAAGCATTCTATAATGTGTCACCAACTGATACAAAAGTTGGAGTTTCTTGGTGATCATTCCACTTTAAGAAATAAGTGACTTGGTGGAAAAAATATTATTTCTGAATAAATCATTATATTGCTCATTGCTGGGTCTTTATTTCATGAAACCTTGCCAGGTAAATGTAGTAACCATTTAAGAAAAGCATGTTGTGTCGTGCCTAACAATGCCCTTTAGCTATTCTAAAATCACTTAAACTCTTGGGGCTTATTGCTTGGTTTTCATTTACATTTGCATCATGAGGGAAGAGCTATGCAGAACAGCTGGTCCTGGTTATAAATGAAAACGCTAATGCAGAGGGGAGACACTACCATCTCATTTAGTTTAGAAACCTTGTAGCTGGACATTTCTGCCAGAATATAGGGCAGTAAAAAAAAAACCTCAGGAGCTGTATGTGTGTGAGCTGTGGTGTTGCAGTGAGTGTGTGTTCTGGTTGAACTCACTGCTGAAGGAGGCCATCTTCAGCTGGTAAGGTGGCGTCTGTGTTTTCTGCAGGGCCTGATTCAGCTGATGCACCACCCTCCTCACATGCTCTCTCAGGAGCTGGAGAACTGTAACACACCCACACACACACACACACACACACACACACACACACACACACACACACACACACACACACACACACACACACACACACACACACACACACACACACACAAGCACACTGTGATTTGACTGTCTACTGCAAATAATTTCATACTCATAACACATAATGTCTTATACTATCATAAAGCATACTTTCCCACTAAAACACACTGACTGGCTAAACCAAATACACAAATGCTTCAGCATACATTAGACATCACAGTCACGTGGCATACACATTGACTCACATGCTGATAGACAGTTGACACATTTAACACACATGTAGGAATCTTGGCTGCCCTGTTTGTCTAGAGGTTGTGCTAGGAGCTTTCACATCAGTGTGTTTGACTGGGTGCAGACACACACAGCTGCTAACCCACCTGCTTGTTCTTTTTCTGCATTTTAGGATGTACACGATCGTTACAACGGTTTGAAGAACAAGGAAGAAAGCTGCAGCAATTGCTCCGATCTTCCAAGCCTCATGGCCCAAAGAGGTGTCTTCTACAGAAGGAAACACAGTCAGGGATATTTTAAACACGCTTTTTGTACACTTTCAAGGAGTCCGATCATCTCTCAATTGGTTACATACAAGACATTATTTGTCAAACCTTACAATCATCGAAAGGTTTGCATTTCAAGATTCCATTTTCAGTGAGGGGTCAAAGCATGGAGAAACCATCTCATTATGTAGGGTGACAGACAGTTTGTAAGTTATGCTTTTGTAAATGAGTAGTTTTATGACATTCTGAATGCAGAAATCTGTCTCAACTACATGTAATAGGATCCCCAAAGTAGGGCAGACTAACACGTTATTGCCGTGTTAATACACTCCAGCAGCACTCTATGCAAACAGCTGACTGAATCCTGAAAAGTCATTTGTTGATACGGCCATATGTTGATGTACACACCTGTCTACAACTCACTGGTCATCCAACCATCCAATATGCAGTTTTGTGCGTTCAGTTGGACACCCACACAAATCTCATGACCGATTTTACTACCAGTCCACATGTAATACCAAAGACAGGACCAGACAGGTAGCCAGACTGACCATGCACCATTAGGGATTGCTTCCAGTCATTGCATAGTTAGACCTCAGGTTAATTTGGTAGCCATTGGAACAGCCTTTAATCATGTAAAATCAATACGGTACAGATTACAGATCTGTGGACTTGGTCAATTTGTACATTCAGGCTCCTGCATCAATTGTTTGCTATCATTTGCTAGCATTGCTACTACTGTTTATTTCAACTCACAGTTATTATGATTATTTAATTATTTATCTACATTTCAAACAAATGCTCCGTTTCAATGTCTTGAATCGCTGATCGCTGATGGATCCGCCCCTCAAAAATGGATCAGTGATTCTATTTGAAAAGCAAGTTTCTAGACTATTACTGTAAAGCTAAGCTGGATGCAATAGGTGGCTGTAGTTAGGCTAGGAGAGGACTGACAAGCTAGTTAGCATTTTATCAGTGTCAGCTGTTTTTTTGAAGCCTACTGTTGTCAGAAACCTGTTAAGCCCTCAGAGGATTTATGTTTACGTTTGGGGGGAGGGGGGGTAGGTTGGTGTGCTATACTGTGATTGTACCTTTAGGTTCAGGTGGCTCCACCAGCACATTCACGTCCCCCTCCACAGCATCATCTTCAGCCTCCTCTTCCTCCTCCTCCTCCTCTTCTCCTCCCAGGGGTGTAGCGGGCAGCTCCTGCAGGCCCTCCACCACCAGAGTGGGCGCCGCCTGCACCACCTCTGGGCCCTCCACCAGGTGCTCTTCCGACAGAACGAGCTCGTCAACGACGTTGGTCTCCTCAGCCACCTCCGCGGTCACTGCGCTGTCTTCAGGGGCCACCACTGGGCCCACCGTCTCCACGCTCTCAGTGGTGAGCGCTCCTGATGGAGTGAGAGTAGCTGGGGGTAAGTATTTAGCAGGTGGGTGAATATTATACCGCAAAGCTGAGAGAAGGGCTTGGAGGGGACATATGGAATTTAAAAGAACCCCCCCTCCCCCCGCCATGTTCACATTGTACTCACTGGGGTGTAACACTGGAGCCTGCTGTGCTAATGTCAGCCACAGGTCCCTGTGTTAGCACCCCAGCTTGACCCGTGTTTGAGTAGGTGTGTGTGGAGTTCACCCCCATCCTCAGTCCAGAGCGCCTCAGATGCAGCACTGCCGTGAAGGTCTGGCTGCATACGTTAGCAGAGCACATTCAGTGTGAACAGCAAGGGAGAGTTAAACCAATTGGCTTTAAAAAGAACAAAGGGAACTAGATCCCTCTCACAGAACTCTCTTCAAGATGAGACACTGTTAGATATAATGTATTCACTTGCCAGGTGTGCTAGACAAGATGAATCTACTCTATCTGATCTGCTTGAAACCCTATCACTACAAACTTACAGTAATAGTCAATGGAAGAGAGTTGTCAGTGTGTGATCTTGTGATGTCTGATGCGTGTGTGTGTGTGTGTGTGTGTGTGTGCGCGCGCGTGTGTGTGCATGCGTTTACATCATCATGTGAGGAGCCCTGTGCGCCTGCTTGTCTGTGCTCTGTGGGAGTGTGCAGGAGCAGGAGCAGGAGCAGCAGCAGGAGCAGGAGCAGGGTGGGCTAAGCCCTGGGGAGCTGCTCGGAGTGGAAGTGGGTCAGGCGTAGAGGACGTCTTGACTCTTTGAGGCCTGTGCTTTATCACACTGCTGAATTACAGGCACTCACTCAGCTGCATGAGTGAAGAAGACACACCTGTGTTCACTGTCCTAACTGTCCTAACCAGAGCACAACAGACAGAAGGGACACACTGTATGTCTTGAGTGAGTCCTGCAGAGGGCAATGGAGAAATGTCCTCAACTTTCCCGTTCTTACTGATGATTTGAACAGTACAAAAATGTTTCAATGATCTGTACAGCAGTGTTAAGAGTTAAGAGCCTGTGCTGGTGTGGGGTGTCTGCAGGCACATTTACCTTCATCGTCTGATTCACTGGTGTCTGTGGTCTCCTGTGCTGTCTCCTCCTCCTCCTCCTCCTCCTCCTCAGATGGCACAGCAACCACCACTGCACCTCCCTCTATCTCCTCCTCTGTCACCTCCACTAGGTCTCCCTCTCCTTCCTCCTCCACTGTCTTTTCTTTCAACTCCTCTCCTCCCTCCACTCCTCCTATCTCCCCCAGGACTGACACCACTTCAGCTGCCTCCTCCTCCACCTCCCCTCCTGCTTCTCCTCCCTCTTCAGGAGCTGCCTCCTCCACTGCAGAGTCCTCCTCACCCACAGCAGCCATCTGGGTCTCCTCCAGGCCTGCGGCCTCTGGCTCTGCTCCTGCCTCTGCCTCCCCCTCTCCTGCCAGTGAGTCCTCCTCTGTGGCCTCCCCTTCTCCACCCTCCTCCCCTGCAGCAGCTACAGCTGCCGTCTCCACTTTTGCCACCTCCGCCACCTCCGCCACAGCCTCCTGCTCTGATGTTGCCCCCACCTCCACTCCATCTTCCTCCTGTAGTACTCCCTGAGTGAGCTCCTCTCCCTCAGTGGTGGCTGCCACCTCCTCCTCCCCCCCGCCTGCTTGCTCCTCCTCCTCTCCCCCAGTGGCTGCCTCTGCTTCCTCTACCACAGGGGCAGCCAGTGTGTCCTCAGCAGCCTCAGGTGCAGCCTCCTCCAGCACCTCCTCCTGCTGTGGCGTCACCTCCTCTGTCTCTGTCTCAGCCGCTGGCTCCTCTGCTGTCTCCTGGGCCTGGGGTTGCTCCTCGTCCAGGACAGCCTCCGCCACTGAGTCCTCCAGCACTGCCTCGGCCTCGGGCTCTGCAGGCAAGTGGGCCACCTGCTCCAGCACCTCTTTGACAGTGTCTGTGGTGACGTGCTCGGCCTGCTCAAAGGCAGCCTTCACCGCCTCCTCCACGGCCCCCAGGCTGGGCACCTCCGCCAGCGCCTCCTGCAGGACGGGGGAGTCTGTAGACGGTGCTGCCATGCCCATGCCATGTGGTGAGAAGAGAGAGAGCTCTTTAAACCTTGTTTGGTAGATCAAGCACACACATTTCCCTGTATATTCCTACCCAGCATAAACACACAATTCACCAGGTAACTGAATCAGGGCATTCAGTGACCACTCAGCCAGACTCAACACACCAGCTGCCCACATCTGGGCCTACCACCTGCCCTAAACCACTAAACTCACTCATGGGTTCAGAATCAGAATCAGAATCAGCTTTACTGGCCAGGTTTGCGTAAACAAACTAGGAATTTGACTCTGGCTAATCTTTGCTCTCAAGAACAACACTCAACAATAGCATAAGAACAATACAATTCAAATAGGGAACAGTGAGAATAGAATAAGGGCAGTAAGGCTATGTCGATGTGTGCACTCACAGTCATGTTTCTATTTTAGTAATATCAAAACATAATGGAATAACAACCAATTGTATAGATTAGCAACCTGCAAAAAGCTTTTTCCATGTTTTATTTGAATTGAAATGAAAAAAATATATATGAATTCCGTTTTTTAATTAGTGTAGTCTGAAGATTTCACATAAATCAACTCTGCTATCACAACATTTGCTGACTACCAATACACTCCTATGCTGATAAAAACAGACAGTGATAAGGATGAAATAGAAGCACCTTACCTTGAGCCCAGCATAGCTGTGCAAGAGTGAGAGCCACAATCCATCCCTTAAGCAAACATGAGTCCATGGTGACAGAGACCACTCCAAAGCAATCCTTGCACTTGCTCAAGCTTCTGCACACACTAGCGCTGTTTAGTGTTTGTTTGTGTGCGTGTGTCTCTGTTAGTGTCTTTATGTAGCGCTCCAAGTCCTGAACAGAGTGAAGCTTGGTGCCGTACGACTCTCCGTCTTACAAGTAAAGAATCTCCTTCTTTGAGTGGTGATATTAACCTCGCCATCTTGCCTGCCGTAGCGTGATGAGCGGCGAAGGCAGGCCTGGAAAAGTGTCAGAGTGGTGCCAAATGTTTGGTGGATTCCTCTCGGCGGCCCTGGAAAACTCTGGCGACATGTCACACACACACAGCGAACCTTAATATAGCAGTTATGAGGGAGCTGTCACTTCTGCGGCCGGGGCGGGAGGGTGGAGCAGGCGCAGGGCCATATCTGTGGGGTTGGTGTAGGAGGGTGGAGCAGGCGCAGGGCCATATCTGTGGGGTTGGTGTAGGAGGGTGGAGCAGGTGTAGGGCCATATCTGTGGGGTTGGTGTAGGAGGGTGGAGCAGGTGCAGGGCCATATCTGTGGGGTTGGTGTAGGAGGGTGGAGCAGGCGCAGGGCCATATCTGTGGGGCTGGTGTAGGAGGGTGGAGCAGGCGTAGGGCCATATCTGTGGGGTTGGTGTAGGAGGGTGGAGCAGGCGTAGGGCCATATCTGTGGGGCTGGTGTAGGAGGGTGGAGCAGGTGCAGGGCCATATCTGTGGGGTTGGTGTAGGAGGGTGGAGCAGGTGCAGGGCCATATCTGTGGGGTTGGTGTAGGAGGGTGGAGCAGGTGCAGGGCCATATCTGTGGGGTTGGTGTAGGAGGGTGGAGCAGGCGTAGGGCCATATCTGTGGGGTTGGTGTATGGAGCCGACTGTAACATTTCACTGCATTTTATGTATGTGACAAATAAAATCTGAATCTGAATCTGAGGGTGGAGCAGGTGCAGGGCCATATCTGTGGGGTTGGTGTAGGAGGGTGGAGCAGGTGTAGGGCCATATCTGTGGGGTTGGTGTAGGAGGATGGAGCAGGTGTAGGGCCATATCTGTGGGGTTGGTGTAGGAGGATGGAGCAGGTGCAGGGCCATATCTGTGGGGTTGGTGTAGGAGGGTGGAGCAGGTGCAGGGCCATATCTGTGGGGTTGGTGTAGGAGGGTGGAGCAGGTGCAGGGCCATATCTGTGGGGTTGGTGTAGGAGGATGGAGCAGGTGTAGGAGTGTGGAGCAGGCGCAGGGCCATATCTGTGGGGTTGGTGTAGGAGGATGGAGCAGGTGTAGGGCCATATCTGTGGGGTTGGTGTAGGAGGATGGGGCAGGTGTAGGAGGGTGGAGGAGGCGCAGGGCCATATCTGTGGGGTTGGTGTAGGAGGGTGGAGCAGGTGTAGGAGGGTGGAGCAGGTGTAGGGCCATATCTGTGGGGTTGGTGTAGGAGGGTGGAGCAGGTGTAGGAGGGTGGAGCAGGTGTAGGAGGGTGGAGGAGGCGCAGGGCCATATCTGTGGGCAGAGGCACAGCCACTGGGATGATCTCATATAGATGGAGACACATCTTATGGCGTCACACTGGGCCACAGACCAGACATCTCAGTGTGATCGGCACAGAAGCACAGCCAGACACAGCCACTGCCCCCCATCCCACATCAGGTTCTGAGGCCCATACACAGATACAGCAGGGAGCACTGGCATGTGTTGGCCCTCCTGGGCTGGGTGTGTGGGAGGCCAGGGCTGCAGCCGCCCACACTCCTCTGCTGTCTGTGAGCTCAGCAGCAGCTCAGGGCTGCAGCCATCAAAGAGTATTGTGCGCTTGGTGGGCTTTAGTCATTGGCTGAACACTCCCATGTTGTGATCCGTGCTCATCAGACATTACTCCTTGGAAAATCTGTCATTGCTTTGTGAAGGACAGACTCAGAAGTGCACACAATGATAGAAGATAGGAAGAGAGAAATTGACTGTGTTGGTGTCTGTGTTTGTGTGTATTTGGAACCAATACCAATATTTGGAACTTAGTGTATATAACCAATAAGTTTATATTACATTGCTTCAGCATTAAGTGATCTGTATAAATGTACATTACAAATAATGCAGGTTTTCAATTGTTTGCACACTAAATCTTTGCTTGTCACACAATTTCAAAAACATGTCTTTCAGACACCATAACCCCACACCACATTTGCAAAACTATACACTAATTCTCTGTGTTTGACGCAGTTTGCAATGTCCTAAAATACAATTTGCAAAACACCACACACAATTTTCTACCTAATACACAAAAATCTAACAGGAAGTGAAATGTTCAGAATCAATGCAGATAATTTGAAATGAAAATTATTCGTACTTTAGTGGCCATAATGTTCTACAAAAAGTTTAAATTTTTTAATTTAAATTTTGCTCGCATTTTTTCTGTGTATTTCAAATTCTCTCTGTACTTTCATTCATGTATGGACATACAGTATAGATATAAAGCCCATGAAAGACAGCTTTGGGGTTTGAGCAATAGTGTGTATCATCCAAAATGTCATATTATAAGTATTTATAATGTGAGGCGGATGTTTGTTTTAAAGATGTGTTTGTTACATTTTGAATGTTGTGTGTCATTTTGCAGGAGATTTGAGACATTACGAATTTTGTGTGAGCAATTTTGGATTTCGTGTGTAGAGTAGACACAGTGCTTTGAAAATGTGTGTAAACAGTGGTAAACAAAACATGACAGGCAACAGGGGTTACAACAAAGCACACACATTTGAAAACATAGGCATATACACACACACTAGAGGAAACAGACTGAACTCGTGAAGCAGTGAATATTCAGTCAGGGTGTGTGTGTGTGTGTGTGTGTGTGTGTGTGTGTGTGTGTGTGTGTGTGTGTGTGTGTGTGTGTTTACATATATGCAGTGTTGGGGAGTAACGCATTACATGTAATTGAGTTACGTAATTTAATTACAAAATAAATGTAACAGTAATATAGTACAGTTACTGTAGAAAAAAATGTAATTCAATTACAGGTACTTTTGAAATTTTCAAAATTACAATTTGAATTACATCTCAATATTGTCAGCAAAACTTTGCAAATAATATTGTATGTAAAGAGAACTGTTTCCCTCCACAGCCATAGTTTGATACGGGACCTTCTGATAGGCTCTATCACGTCTACAGCGCCATCAGCGTAGGCCTACATGCCTGCCTGTAAACGTGTTATGGTTATCATTATATTATCCTCACAAAAAATGTGATGCTAATTCATGTATTGAATGCCCTTGCTGCCTTGTGCGCTTGTACAGAACTGCTCGTCAGTCTGTAGACCAAGGCCGAAATCTTCGCATGGATTTGGGGACGATATATATCATTCAAAAATCGGGAAAGTAATCAAAAGTAATTAGTTACGTTACTCAGAAAAAGTAATTCAAATAGTTACACTACTATTACATTTTAAACAGAGTAACTTGTAACTGTAACACATTACATTTCTAAAGTAACCTTCCCAACACTGCATATATGTGCATATGCATATTTGTGCCTGTGTATATGTGTGTGTGTGTCCGTTGTTTTTCTGGGTTTTTTTTGCCTCAGCCCTCCTCTCTTTTCAGATGAGAATGTGTGGAAACACCCACCATGCCCCAGAATGATGATCTGTTCTCAGAGGAGGGCAGATCCCAGCCTATGAGTGAGTTGGAGTGTGTGTGAATGCTTTGGCAAATGCAAAAGGATTTTGTCACACCTATAAAGCATGTTTGAATGTAAATTGGAAAGACAATGAGATTTGTATAGGACTCTTTGCTTGACATGATACGCCTCTTTTCATGGGTTGTGTTTTGTGAATAGTTTACTGCAGTACACCATGCTAATGAAGCTCCTCTGTATTTGACAGGAGTGTGAGACAAAGAGTCAATCATTTTGCCAGCCTCTGTGCCATGGATATTAGGCTGCTCTTTTCCCTTCGATCTGTGGTCTTTCTGAAACAGAGGGAGAGAATCCCTCTCACACGTTGCGCTCCGTGACTGCTGCAGATTAGGAGCAGGCCAGTCTGACTCTAAGCTATGGCAGCCTGGTCACATGCCTTTCACATTGTGTTGTGCACCACCAGGCACTGGGCCTAACATCAGCAGCGGCGTGTGACCCCTGGGGATTACACTCCCTCCTGCTCAGCTTTCCCAGTCAAGTGCACCTCATATGGAGCACATGTATGATGGCAGGCAAACCTATAGATCACTAATGAGTGCAGACACTGATCTGGGGTCAGAGGCATGCTTTTCCTGGAATGTTACTCTATGTAATTACAAAGGGAAAGATGCCACGTGAGATAGCTTTTGTTTCATGGTGTTTTTGAACATGACTGTAAGAGAGATTCTTGCAGGTCATATGGAGTAAGGCATTGTGGACAACCACCTTCAGGACCGCTCAGTTCAAATAGACCACATTGCTATCTCTATTGCTACTGCAGCTCTTCTCTCAGTTAACATGCTCATCAAATCCATTTGAGATTTTTCTACATGGTGAGATTTAGAGACCAAACCTCCAAGAGATCATATTGCCAAGGGTTTGTTGATATCTGTTTCAGTATGGAGTGCGCTCAGTGGAATGAGAAATCTGGTCTCTTCCTTCCTTCCTCGCTTACTCGCTCCAGTCCGTGTGTTGAAGCTGCTGTATTTCGCAGGGTCCTGCCAGAATGTGAAATGTGCAGCATGCATGCAGACCTCTGTGACTTCAGGCAGCCATGTTCCTCAGCCTCACAGCAGACCCAGGACCAGAGCTCATTACCACACAACTTCAGGCAGCCATGTTCCTCAGCCTCAGAGCAGACCCAGGACCAGAGCTCATTACCACACAACACCTGCACACCAATCTGAACACACAGACAACTCCAACTCGCTCTCTCTTTGGCTACTACTGTATGTCAGGCTGTTTGCATTTTGTTTGCATTCAGATAGCCTACATATGACTATTTTCATCATTACATAAGTATGATGATTAAAGATCATTACAGAACTGTATGGATAAGATGCTCAGTGTTACATAAATATAATTGTACAAACTTGCATAGCACATATGTATCTCCCCAAAGCCTCTTTCTCCTGTGTTGCATCGCCACTCCAGAAACACTGAGAAAAGGTCTCACAAACATCACTGGGTGGCACAGTAAGGCAATAAGACCACTGAAACCAGATGAATTCTACTGCTTACAGTAATAGCCTATACTACAGAATGTAGGCTATAATGGTGATGGAGAACAGATTCCTGTGGATAATGATGCAGCTCCTCTGTTGATCATGCTGGTGTTTGTGTTTTCCTGGGAAGGCTGCAGAACTAGGCCTGCTATCTGGAGCATCTTTTTGGGTCACGGATTGTTAACTGCACTCCAAACTCAACAAAGCAAACTCACTGTGCAACCAGCTACCTATTGATGAATATTCATCCCAGTGCCACAGCCACAACAACAGAGGCTGTGGATGGAGTAATGTATGCATCATTGCTATTTGCATTTTCAGTTCGTTTATGCCTGCTCTGCTTTAGTTTGCTGGAAGTGTCTGCTTCAAAGGCTGTTGATATGGTTATTTCTTGCTAGACAGAGAGAGAGAGAGAGAGAGAGAGGGAGAGAGAGATGTTAATGCGTGTTTCTCTCTGCATTCTTCATCAACACTGAGAGCCATCACATCAAAGCAGTGTAAACTGTCCCCTTGAGCTACACGAGGGTCTGCATTTTTATGATGGGGGCACAAGCCTACTGCAGAGTGTGGTGATCTGTGTTGCTATTTACTCAAAGGAAGACCTGTGGACCCAGCGCTTCATTTATAATGGAAGAACAATTATCTCTCTCTCATTTATAGACTGACTGTGTGGTGTAGACAACATTCAGCTCTAAACCACATACAGCTCCACCAAGTACAGTAGTATGGTAGCTGGATTATTGTTTGACACTCCTGACTTTAGGCTAGTGTGTGTGTGTGTGTGTGTGTGTGTGTGTGTGTGTGTGTGTGTGTGTGTGTGTGTGTGTGAGAGAGAGAG
>NC_084995.1:4013037-4015537 GCF_963854185.1 Sardina pilchardus
CACACACACACACACACACACACACACACACACACACACACACACACACACACACACACACACACACGATGAGAGAGAGCAATAGAGCACAGCACAACACAGCATGGTTGAATTTGTCAGCTTTATATAGCTACTGCTATAAGGTCAGATCAAGTTTAGAAAAGGCCATAACTTTTGTTCTGTTTCCTTTATGTTGTCACTGTGTGTGAACTAAACAGTAAATATACTGTATGTGTTATTTCTCCACTTTTTTGAGCTAGGCAACCAAGCATAAATGCAAAACAAGGCAAACTGGGTTAACCTTGTTTTCAATCTGACTGATGATTTTGTGGCCAGCTCCATAACAAACTGTAAGCATGCATAGCATTGAAAAGAGTAGTGCTCAAATAACTGAAACTTGCTTTAAATTTGTTGTGGCTTTCGCTGTTTCATGTTTAAACAGTCATTCTCTCTTCAGTCCTCAGAGAGAGAAAGGGGGTGAGTCTGCTTTTCCACCTTTTGTCTCTCGTAGCCGCATCTTCAAGGTCAGATCTGCGGCTTTGCTGCCTGGAGCCCAAATCAGCACAATGAATTGATGGATCTTTCATAAGTTGCTCCCCTGGGGGAGTGGAGCTCTTCTTTAAGAGAAACACACCGAGAGAAGACAGATAAAAATAACTTGTCTTATGAGGCAAAATCTATGATTTACACAAAGGTTTTGCTGAGGACTGTAAGTGTTCATTAGCATACAATAGAAGAGTGGAGCTGCAGGATGTGTGCCCCTGTATTTAGTAAATACAATATTCTAATACTCTCTAATGAACACAGGAGCAGGATTTGGTTCTTCTAGATGCATGTAGGATTTGGCAGGGCAAGATGTCCATGCAAGTCTGGCTTAATGCTTCCCAGGTCTGAAAAATCAAAGTTACAGTATTAGCAATATGCATCCAGTATTGCACATGATGTTATCAGTGTCTAGCTGATCTGATGCTGTTATCAAACTATAATTCCAGAGCACCGGTCCTATTTAGCAAAATAAAAACCTAAACACATAAACCGTATTCTAATATACTAACCTACAAGGTAGTAGGTTTTTAAAAAGTGGTAAAAGGTAAACGTGTGAAGAGTAAGTTTTACTTTTGCCATTATTACATACTGTACACCACAACAATTTAGTGTCTCACGCCAAACCCCAGGGACACTTCTGTCAGTGCATTCATCAGATGAAATGCATTGAAGTATAACTAAACAACATTAAAGCCCTACAAGAGAAACTGTGCATGCAGCGGTGATGATGTGTGTGTGTGGACTGTATTTGTGTGTATGTGTGCGTGTGTGCGTGCGTGTGTGCGTGCGTGCGTGTGTGTGTGTGTGTGTGTGTGTGTGTGTGTGTGTGTGTGTGTGTGTGTGTGTGTGTGTGTGTGTGTGTGTGTTCAGTGCATCTGTATGGGAGACTGTGTGCACACTCTGATGCCTATGCCTTAAATAAACCTGTCAATGGAAGGCAGGCGGGGGTCGCTTTTATCCCACAAATCAAAGCCATCTCTTACACATGGTAAAACACACACACACACACACACACACACACACACACACACACACACAAACCACTTTCTCATCTTTCAACAAGCTAACCATAGCTGGTATCTCTGAGATGAAAGCTGTGTGTGGCTGGTCTGCTCTGCCACAGAAACACTCAAAACAAAAGATTGCGTGTGTCACCTGCAGGGCTCTCATGGCATCTGACACACTTTCTGTGTCATGCTTTGGCCCCGTGTGCATTGTGCTACTGAATTCTTAAGGAATGTGAGGTTAATATTGCAATGACTGATTGATTTTGGAAGGGGAATTAGGTGAGGACAGACATATGCACACACACACACACACACACACACACACACACACACACACACAGACACACAGTGTCGAGATAACATGATCCAAAGTCAGCTGTTTGGACTGATGAAAACAAATGTACTGTAACACGCACCAATCGAAACCTGTGATGAATGTAAATCAGATGTAAGGGCAGACCTAAAGTGACCTGATTGGATCGCAAATCAGGAAGCTGTCACAGCAGAGCCCAGTGATGGATGGATGGAGCTCTGAGGAGGACGCCCTAACTCTGCTCCTCTCTTGTCCTCCACCCAGAGCAGGCAGGCAGGGTGTGGTGCTGGCTTCAGCTGCCGAGGCAGAGGACTGGAGTCCAAATGAAGAGCTGCTGATGACTAAGACAACCAGGGGCCCAAGTGAGGGTGCTGACATGACTCATCAGCAGACTCCTAATACACTCTTCATTAGGGCTCTCTCACTAGCAAGACTAGTGTGCTGCACAAGTGTGCCTTCCCTACAAACATGTGGCTCATAGATGGGCTCTAGATGGACTATGGTGTTTGGTGTCATGTATAGAGGTTCTAATATGGACTACGGTGTTTGGGGTGTAGATGGGTTCTAATGTGGACTATGGTGTTTGGTGGCATTCCCCACTGCTTCCCCTCTCTGCTTCTGTCTCATCCTGAAC
>NC_084995.1:4020537-4023037 GCF_963854185.1 Sardina pilchardus
CGCGCATCGCAAGCAGCAGTTTGAAGTGGAATCTGACAGCTCGCGCAGAACACCCGCTCACTTTCCTTGGTGTCTGTTCGTAAACGGCAGCTCGACCTAGAGTCGCGCAATTTTACAAACGACAGCAGGTGATGATTCTGTATTCTCTCCTGGCTAGCACACTTCCCTGAACATTTCTTATGAAGCTCGTCTCCTGCTTGTAGCCTACCTCTGTGTTACCGACGTGCCTTGTGCTTTCCGTTTCAGTTGACTGGGGTTCTCAGACCAGAGCTGAGTCGAGAGCGCTCCGCTGTTTCCAACTTGGAGGGAGAGGGATAAAACTCCGCCGGATTTTCCTGAAACCGTGAATTAAAGCATTGATTGTGGTGAGTAGATTTGAATATTTCTGACTCCATGGCAGAGGGTTATAATTGTGTGTGTGTTTGCGTCCGTGATTTTTGCTCCACGCGTCCTCAGCGTAAGCTGTGTTTTTTTGTGTTCCAGTGGCGACCAGGTAGCTTACCTTCGGACCTTCCCCATGTCTATAACGCATGATAACATTGTCTTCGAAGTGCAAAACTCAGCTACATTAAGCGTGAAGAAATCTGAAAACTATTCATCCTGCTATTTGCATTACAAAACAGTCCCGTTACCGTTGGTCTATGAAAATTATTCCGTATCCCGTTAACCCCTTGTAAGTAACATTCCATACGATTTAATTATCCACGTCTCATCGGCGACTTTATGGAGATGTATTTCTTGTGTAGTTTAATTGCTTTTGTACTGTATAATTCAGTTAGTGGGTCTGTAGTGTGTTTAAGTCTAGATTTAATTTAGACGGAGGACTCAAAAAAGGTTAGCCTACATTCATTCAGCAAAACCCAGGTGCTTAGTTTTCCCACTTAAAAGGTTCATTTGAGTGAGATGACTTCACTCTTGGTCCTCAAGATCACCAGGGGAGGCATGAGAGAGAGGTGATGAAATGAGGGTGAGTCAGTGCACTGAATGAGACTCAAGTGAAACTGAGATTCAGACTTGTTAGCTGTGTAGCCAACAGACAGGTGTGTGAGTGTGTCTGGGTGCAGATAGTGTTGGTGTGCACACAAACATACAGTGCCTCTATCTGTGAAAAGCAGCTAGCTCTTCATATTTGATAGTCATACTGTATGGCAATGGGTTAAATGCAACAACAAGCAAATAAAACAAGCCCAAACACACACACACACACACACACACACACACACACACACACACACACACACACACACACACACACACACACACACACACACACGCACGCTTACAAAGTGGTGCATTGAATGTCTGTGCTCTGGAGTATACAGCCAACTTTGTTGTGCATACTCAAAGCCATTTAGTGGACTTGCAGAGTGTTGACTTCACACTATGTTCTCAGTAGCCAGTGAAAGTACATCATCAGGGACACATTTGTCTTTTTCTTTCTGAAGACCTTTTCATGCAATGACTTATGCTCCATAAATATACTCACTACTCACTATCTATTTATGAATGACTGGATGGTACTATGGTACTCTGCTTGTGTTGAGCACTGCTGCACATGGCCTGGCTCCAGACAGCCCAGCATTCCCTGGCACGTCAGAGGGGAGTGGTGTGGCAGTGGCGCTGTAGGATGTGGAGAGGTGGGCATGACTGGCGCTGTGCCATGCCACGCTCTGCCTCTCCATCAGATCTTGCTGGTGGTTTGTGGGTGGTGAAGTGCCCTCACCTCTTCTCCTCTCTCCTGTTGTTGATCAATTATGCATGACGGTAATGAGCACCCCATAGTGCGCTCGTTAACTTAAACGACCATGCACTAGAGCTAATCACATCACTGAATAAGTCATCTGCCATTTACTGTAAAGGAGGGAAAGCTACCATACACTGTAGGTAGAAAGATAGATAGATCTGGTTTACTGGAATGAAGAAATGAGCACTTCTCTGGAGATGAAAAAAGAAATAACAAAAGTAACAATGTAAGCATTTCCTCAGTTTTATTTATATATTTATAGTCATAAATGTGAAAGATGCCTCTTTCTTTTTCTCCCAGCCTGACATTGCTTTGATACTTCTGACAGTTCTCTCGTGATCTCCGGTGAGACCTTTGGTGAAATGCTGACGCCGTGCTTTCGTCCCTAGTGAAAGTTCAGACTCAAGTCCAACAGCGTGCCCAAGCACTTTGCTCTCACGCTGCCAGTGTGGCGGGAGGAGAGGCAGGCGGGGCCTCCGTGAGCTGCGATGGAGGCCGTTAACACGGACACCTCATCAGCGGGCGCCCCCCCCCCCCCCCCTTTACATGGAGCTCCATGTTTGACTAGAGCAGCACCCCCCCCCCCCCCCCCCCTCCTTAAAATGGAGCTGTGGTGGCATTATTAGGGAGCCAGCCAGCGCTGTGATGTAAGGGAGCTGTGAGTCAGCCATGCGTTGTGTACTGTGACAGTGTGTTGGCTGTGATGGGGCTGTTCCTCTAAACATGGAGCAGCAGACTGAGAGAGGAGGCACAGCA
>NC_084995.1:4028037-4035537 GCF_963854185.1 Sardina pilchardus
GTAATGTAATTGACATACTGTACGTAAGTCGCTTTGGAAAAAGCATCTGCTAAATGAATAAATGAAAGAAACACACATACACAGAGAGAGTGCTCAGCACAGTGGATAGTTCAGCTGTGCTGGCATCAGTAAAGGTAATTAATAAACAGATGTGTTTATCAGCGATGGACAGAGTGCTTAGCACTGTAGCTAAACGAATGTTTGTATCTGTAATCAATGCTCTTAATCGACACACACTCACCCTACAGCACTGACTAATTGGACGGAAGCCTGATTTATGGGATTGTGTAATTGTTGCTGAGTTTGTGTGTGTGTGTGCATCAGAGAGAGAGAGAGAGAGAGAGAGAGAGAGAGAGAGAGAGAGGGGAGCAATAGTTCCTGGCACAATTTTTACAGTAGCTTTGGAATTGCCAGCGGCTTTTAATCTAAGACCTTAAATAAAAAATGTGTCATCCCCCTCCACCCTCTCTCACTCTCTTTCTGTCTCTCTCCCCCTCTCTCTCCTTTCTGTCTCTCTCCCCTCTCTCTCTCTCCTCTCTGTCTCTCTCTCCTCTCTCTCCTCTGTCTCTCTCCCCTCTCTCTCTCCTCTCTGTCTCTCTCCCCTCTCTCTCTCTCTCCCCCTCTCTCCCCCTCTCTCTTACCTCCCCTGCTTCCCCTCCTCCTCTCCCTGTGTGTGAGATTGCTGTGTTCATTAAGTCACAAGTCTGTTGTATTCCTTTATGAGCTCATGTAGCTCTGAGCACTGACTACATTAAGATTTCATACTTCACTTTCCCCACATACTTTCACGTTTCTCTCACCACTAAAGACAACGTAGAATATTATGAGGTAACACAAGACAGTGTGTTGTAAGGACGTTTTATGTCTGGGATGGGTAGTAATTATGTTGAATGCAGTGCTTTTCCAGCGAGAGCCTGCATCTGTTTACCGTGTCGCCATTCGACAGAAGCAGCCTCATCTGTCTGAGCAGGAAATGCTTTTGAAATGCATAATCTGAAACAGCCTTGGGTTTGAAACACTGTGATAAGTCTAAGAGCATGTGTTTGAACCATCAGGAATGCAGGATTGTTTTTCTTACTAGGTAAATGAAACACTCATTTCATGATACAGTATTATTCTATATCAACAATAGTATTCCAAAATAATATTTAATTCATGTGTATTAGTTACAGATAGGCTACACATATTTCCAAACAGTATGAAAATTGTGAAGCGCAATCCTCCTATTATCTTCTTCCCATATCCCTGGGTGTCAAAGAGCACAAGCACGTTGACAACTTCCAACTGAAAACATTCTATAACATGTAATAGAAAGAGTAAAACACTTTATCTGAAATATTTAATTCGTATTTCTTGTACACTAGGGATAGTCCAAAAAGTTGAAACATTTTATCATGTGTTCCCCTTTCACAAGTGTTTATTCAAGAAGCTTCATTAGCAAGAGAGCTTTTTAAAAATCAAAGTGAATATTAATGATTACTGAACGTAGATGATACAACTTTTGCCTTTTTTGTTTTTCCTTCTGTGTATATGCCAGTGCCACCAACCCACCATACTACCCTTTCCCTGAGCAGGATTTCTCCCAAGAGAAGCCCTACCGTGTGTGTGTGTGTGTGTGTGTGTGTGTGTGTGTGTGTGTGTGTGTGTGTGTGTGTGTGTGTGTGTGTGTGTGTGTGTGTGTGTGTGTGTGTGTGTGTGTGTGTGTGTGTGTGTGTGTATGTGTGTGGAACATTTGCATCACTCCAATTCCATCAAAAGAAAGGATTGGTAAATTGCAGCTGAACACAAGAGTAATTTAAATGTTATTACCATTGAAAAGTTTGGAGTTTTGTCCTTTTTTTCTTCATTAATGTGGTAAATGACTGTTGTAGAAATAAATATCTACATAAGTGTACAGATGCCCATTATCAGCTACCATTCATCCAATGTCCCAAAGGCACATTCTGTTTACTAATCTGATCTCATTTTAAAAGGCTGAGAAAACATTGAAGAAACCCTTTTGCAATTATGGAAACACATAATGTAATCTGAAAACTGCTGCCCTGATTAAAAAAGCAATGCAGCTGATCAATGCAGGTACTCTGTCTAAAATGGAGTGGACAAAGCTGAATCTGTGGTGCAGATTGTGCATGCTAGAGTTCTGATTAGATGGCATTAAAGACTCAGCGGTGAAAGCCAGAGTTCCAAATTATTAAAACTTTTTTCGATATGGAGTAGGCCTATGCTATGTCCAACATCGTTCAGTTCCTCCCATTTTGTTTCAAATTTGCACATTAGACAAAATATTTGTCTTGTCCTGACAATATCTTGTCCTGACAAGGGTGACAGTAAGCCTTCACTCTTAAAATGAATGTGTTGTCCCTATCTGGACACAGAGATGTGTTAAAAAGCAAGGCAAGTTGTGCTGTTTTCAACACACTTGTTTTAAAAGTGTACTTGTTTTCATGCTGCCAACAAAACCAAAGGGTTCATGAAAGTTGTTATTAAAAAAGTTAGTTGTTAAAAAAGTCAGGGTTGATAATGCAACTGTATTTGACAGAAGACAGATGTAGGTTGCTAGAGACAAAATATTAGATTTCAGTGTGGTACAATCTCGTTGTAAATTATCTTTGATTAAAACTTGTTTCATCCGTCCCTGCTCCCTGCAGTGTGGCGATTTGGGATGATAACAGTTTTACAGTAGTCACCACTCGCGTTCAGGTTGATAAAGGCCATGCTTTGCGTGGAAATGAGTGTACACCATGTCCTACAGTACTGTATGTCTGTTTTATGTCATACGTTCATTTAAAAAATGAGGGCCAGTGTGTGATTGTTTGGGTCTGGGGTCTACTGTATGAGACCCTGATGTCAACAGAAGGCGTACATTGAGTGAATCCTTTTCTATTTTGTCTATGCTCTGGTCAATCAATTAATTGGATGCATTTTTGGTAACACTTTACTTGACGGGTTCATTCATAACACATTCATATCAGCTGTCATGATCTGCACATGAAGCATTCATGACTGATTCATGAAACATGACTCAACATTCATACCAACACTTTCATGAATGTGGAAGACAAAACGACGAAAACTTGTCAAAATAAAAGCCCAACAATCTAGTAATCCATACACAGGGTATTATGAATCCTCTCCAGCGTTTGTGAACATCTCCTGAATATTTTATGAAGTCTACTTGAAATGTCACTTTACTATACGAGTTGTGAAGTATTCATCATACTGGGAAGTGAACTACTGACCATCTGTGGACCTCTGAATGGTTGGACATTACTATTTTATATATCTATATACAGTCATTGGTGTAGACAATTATGCATTCTTCAGAGGTTACTATCATAAAATAAACAGACAAACAAAAAACTAAATTCTCCTGGACACTGGACTTCCCCGTTGACTAAGATGTAACATGATCAGGTTGACTAAAACAAAAAAGACAGCAATGCTGCCTTGCGATTGTTGGACTTTTATTTTGACACATTTTTAACGTTTTGTCTTCCACATTCATGAAAGGGTTGGTATGAATGTTGAGTCATGTTTCATGAAACAGTCATGCATGCTTCATGTGCAGTTCATGACAGCTGTTATGAATGTGTTATGAACGAACCCATCAAGTAAAGTGTTACCGAATTTTTTAACTAAATTATTTTCATTGAGATGCACCATGTTCTCCACATGTTAATTTATCATCAGTTCTTTCTTACTGACATACTGAGCGTACCACGCACTATGCACACTGTAATGTTCCAAATGTACAGGACATGATTTCACACACTCACAGAGTCAGTTTTATTCTCTTACTGAACAGAAGGCTGTCCAGTGTCCACTGATAGGAGATGTGACTCAGTGCAGTATGAGTGGCCCGTGAACCCTGTCCAGTCAGGTGGGGGCTGAAGAGAGACAGCTGTATCCAGAGGAGCAGGCCAGGCCAGAGTAATGACAGACATGAATCTCACCTCACTCCCGCTGCGCTGTCCTGCCTGATGGAAATTAGAGCTGTAATTACATTAGTACATGAAGGCCTGATGGATGAGGCTCTGGTAACACACACACACACACACACACACACACACACACACACACTCACTCACTCACTCACACACACACACACACACACACACACACACACACACACACACACACACACACACACACACACACACACACACACACACACACATTTCTCACTAATAGTGGGATATGAAGATGATGATGTGGTGTGAACATGCATGTCAGTATGTGTGGATATGGCTTTAGTTTTGGCAAATCCCAAATGCCTTGACCACACACATCTGTCTCTCTCTCTCTACTTCTTTTGCTTTCTCCTTTTCTGTCATGCTTATTTGCTTTCTCTCTCTCTTTCTTTCCCTCTCTCTTTTACTCTCTCTCTCTCTCTTTTGCATGCTCTCTATCTCAACCATTTGCAATGAACAATTAGCAGTCCACAGCAAGGCTGAAAGGAACACTAAAACATGAGCACACATGAGTGAGCGTTCAGATCATCATAAATATCAAAATGTAAATACGGAAACTCGTGCTGTCTCTTAGGTCATGGCAAGCTGTGATCAACTGGGCAGTCAGGAGTGTTCTGTGCCGTTTACTAGCAGTCAGACGATTTATGTAACTTGTATATCTTCCCAGCTTAGCTAACACATACTGTAATGTTGCAGCAACGCGTTACACGTTACACGTTAAACGTTACACGTTAAACGTTACACGTTACACGTTACACGTTACACGTTACACGTTACATTTGGTGCAGTGTAGTGCTAGGTGATTAGCTTAGTTTACTCATGGTAACAGTTATAGATAGATCATAGATCATAGATCATGCTTTCTCCCCTTTGAAAGGTAGAATGACACGCCCCCTTTGGTTTGCAGGAAAAAAACAACAGCTCTGGATTTCCAGGGTTAGTGTTATGGTAAATGTAAATTAAATGGTAAATGGACTGCACTTATAAAGCGCTTTTATCCGCTTCTGCAAGCACCCAAAACGCTTTACATATCAGGCCTCACATTCACCCATTCACACACATTCACGCCATGCAAGATGGCAGCCTGCTCATGGGGAGCACTGGGGTTACATGTAGGTGTCTTGCTCAAGGACACTTCCTCAGGGTCAGGAGTTGGGCTCCAACCAGCAACCTTCTAGTTACTGGACTCCTCTCCTGAGACATTGCCGCCCACTGTCACGATCAAACATTTTTGGAAGATCTTGATTTTTTGCCAAATTGACTATCAGGGCTCAGTTCTGACAGTATTCTCTCTCTCTCTCTGTCTCTCTCTCACACAAACACACACACACACACACACACACACACACACACACACACACACACACACATACACACATAGACTCTCCATCTCACACACAGACACACATGCACACATGTAGTGTACTAGACAGTAGGTAAAGGGAGGATTACAAGCATTTGGTCAGATGGCAGGAATCATGCCCTTGGATAGGCTTGGAAAACTGAGACCTACCATGGCTGTGTCTCTATTGTTTGCATGGTTAGGCAACTGTATGTGTGTGTCTTGAGTGGGCCGTGTCTGTGTCTTGAGTGGGCCGTGTGTGTGTGTGTGTGTGTGTGTGTGTGTGTGTGTGTGTGTGTGCGTGTGTGTGTTGGCACTGTAGAGGGTCGGGTACTTTGACCCAAATCAGCTTGACAATGAAGATGTTTGGTATGAAACCAGTGGGGACGTGTGTCTCCCACTGACACTATTATTGCCTTTCTAATTAGAGAAGCTCATGTAATTACTGTGGGACAGTCTTGAGTGAGCACTGGAGGTGTGTGGGTGAGCACACGTGAGCATGCCTTTCCATGTGCTCCAGTACATCTGCACACAAGTGGCCATTTATATTTCTGTGCAAACTGATGTGAATATTGCATTAAGCAGACCATTGATCTATTTGTTATGGGGCCCCAGGGACATGACATGTCCTCTAAAATGAAACTAGCCAGTCAATCAATCTCTCTCTCTCTCTCTCTCTCTCTCTCTCTAAATACAGCATAGATCAGCACATGTTCATTGGTTTTAAAAGGCAACAAAACACATTCACACTCATACAAACAGAAACAGAAAAAAAATGTGTGTAATGTGAGCCAATACAGTAGCAGGTTAGAGGGCGCACAAATGAAAATGGAGGAGCTGAATCTCAGTGTGAACTCTTGTATGCCCCACTTTGCCAGGGCTGTGTTGTCAAGTCATAGATATTAGCAGTGAATCCTAAATGAGGCCTAATTGTAGTTTATTCTGGCACCAACGACGCCTGCCTAGGGGCACACATGGAACAGCGTGTCCAGGAAGTGAATGGGATTTTCCACATTAACTTTGTCTCAGTCTATCTGCACGTGGTTGCAAGACGTTCAGGGCCATTGTAGTGTTCTTATGGAGCGGGAGCCAGACGAATCTGAGAGCTCATTTCATTTGCTCTGGTAAATCCGCTCGTCCCTTCTCCCATTCAAATAGATTTCCATCCAGCTGTAAATGGTCTGATATGCGGTGGCCATTATGTGATGACACACAGAGAAGCACCAGTGAGGCACATGTTAAAAAAACATGTCTGCCACTGCTCACATCAGTATTGAATGACCTGGGGTGCGTTTCCCAAAAGCAGTTAGCAAGTATGTTAGCAACTTACATGGTTGGAGGTATGTAAGTACGACACACCTGTTTCCCAAAACAATAGTTTGAACTAGTGGTGCAATTTATTATACCAATGCGTTGTTAAGCTACTCAAGTGTTTCCCAAAACCATAGTTCCAAAGGGCATTGGCATACACTCGTTTGTAAAGTTATGTAGTTCAAACTACACCTCTCAACCTGTGGTAGAAGCATAGTAGACATATTGTTCAGGGGATCTTCATGTCAAAGATGTCACTGACGCCAGTTATTTGTGTGCAAATTAATCATTATGATTAGATTAAGGTTTCTGGTTGATAAATGCCTTGGGCAGAAAATACATCATTTAAAAGTCAATTTGCAGTAACGCGCATGCAAGTCAAAGTCACACACACCTGCAGATAATAATACAAGGTGCACACTTTTGAGCAATCAGTTTAGAATACGTAGCCTTTGACATTGACATGGTGTGGGGGGATAATATGCTCTGCACAATATGTATAGATAAACAATTATGAGTGCATTATAGTCAAAACCTCTACTTCAGGCTGAATTCAAACCTAAAGCAAGTAAGTAACTGTTATGCTGCACACAGTCTCCTGGGCCTGAGTGCACTGCCCCACAGTGCTGACAGCATGATGTAGTGAATAAAAGCTCCATACTGTAGCTATAGAGTACACAACATTCTCACCTGCACATTCAAACCAGACAGACAAGTTTGAATGTTCATTCAAGGCAATAATTAATTTATGAGTCCAGTCCTGGTTTTAGTGTTAAATAAAATAATATTACAGTAGATACTTTGTATTGCTACACAACAAAGTTGGTGGTAATTGTTTATTACAGCCAGAAAGTAGCTCAGGCAAAAAAGGTTGAA
>NC_084995.1:4040537-4075537 GCF_963854185.1 Sardina pilchardus
GCCAACACTGTGCTTGATCTGTGATGCTTCCTGAGTTGGAGGGGTTTGTAGACTAATGCCAAGTTAAGAATTCAGTTATGAAACTGTTTGCATATGTCTAAATGGCCCTCTAAACAGTGAGTCACAAAGAAGGACAAAATGTGCTTGAACACTCCCAATTAGGGACTTGCCCAACCTCATTCCCTAATGAATGCACATACCTACCTACACACATACACACACATACAATGGACACTCTTTGAAGTGCATACACATACTCCTTCTCTCTCTCTCCCTCTCTCTCTCTGTCTCTCTCTCTCTCTCTCTCTCTCTCTCTCTCTCTCTCTCTCTCTCTATATATATATATATATATCTGACACACACACACACACACACACACACACACTTGTATGTAGTCCAGATAAACTAGGCTACAGAGGCACTCATTAATAAAAAGCTAACCCAGAGGAGTTCTCCCCCCTCCCCATTCACTGCTGTGCTTTGTAAACTAGGCCACTGGTGAGTAATGCTGGGGCCTGTAATTAGGCGATCATTTGCAAATTCATACTTTTGGATTTCAAGGCCACTATGCCTGTGGGTCACTGTGGCCAGATGCAAAGTTCTCATGGAGGAGAAGGCTTTTATAGGGCAGCTGATTTAGATGGCGGCCCCCCAGTCCTCCTCAGCGGGCCCGAGAGCCTGATGGACGGCATTTGCATCATATCCTGGGGTTGATGGAGGCAGCTGTGGCGTCCTGTTTTATATATCAGCTCCTCTTTACAAGAACAGGAAGCTGACGTGAATCATATCTGCCTGTGAGGTGTAGAGCAGAAGAGGAGGGTGAGGTTTGGGCTGTGTCTGTGTAGTGTGATATGTTTGATGGGTGTGTGTGTGTGTGTGTGTGTGTGTGTGTGTGTGTGTGTGTGTGTGTGTGTGTGTTTGTACATGTGGGAAGAAGAGCGCGAGGGGGAAAGAGTGTGATTGACAGAAAGCGTAGGGGAGCAGGAGAATAGGGAGCTTTCATGCCTGTCTTTATGGTCCAGGCCCACATGAGCAGAGAAAGGCATCTCTGCTCTTCTTGACAGTATATTAGGGCAGCAACAGACGAGAATAAAAAAGGCGAAACTGATGTTTTTGTAAATACCGTATAATATTTTGAGCATTTCCGTTATGTAATGAAACTAGGCATCTTGTTTTTTTAGCATGCTGTTTGGGCTTTATGCCTTTGTTTCAGATAGGACAGTAAATAGCACAGGAAGCAAGTGGGAGAGAGAAATAGGGTGTGAAGTGACAGCAGGTTGGACCTGAGCCTGGGCCCCCATGGACGCTTGGACCCAAATGTGGTAGCCGTGTGTGCCACCACTGCCCCAACAAGGCATCTTGGACTGAAATCATGCACCCTGACATCTATTAGTGATAATACTCATTTAATGACCAAGCTGCCGGCCCTGCCAAGTGTTCAGTGTGTGTGCCTTGATGTTTGTGCATGACAGGTACTGCATTTTACTGAATATTTGAAAGAGTGCCTGTTCCTCCTTAGTAAAGTCTCAATGCTAAGGTAACACTTTGCGGTAAGGGTACATGAATCATCATGAATTCATACATGAATTCATCCATGATTTATGCATTACTTAATGGCTTAATATCTCATGAATCATCAGGAATTGACATGAGTTCACCATATGTCATTCATGACCTCATGCATGAACAACGCATCAACTAAAGCATTAAGTATGGTGGCTACATCATTATGAACTATGGTTTATTAAGCATGATCATGATGATTTATTTTTCTGTACATGAATCATAATGAATTCATGCATGTAAGCCTTCCTGAATTACAGTTTTTTCCAATCGTTTACACACAATTTTGAAAACAGGGCTATTTTTGTCAAAACATATCACACAATTAGCCAAACACCACACCCAATCAGCAGAACATAACAGATTGTTAGCAAAATGGAATATTTCTGTCAAAACAATAAACACATTGATAAAACCTTATACTGTTCTCATATCACTAACACATTCTTTGAATGATTCTACACTGTGTCCATCTTATACACAAGTTAATAAATAATAAATTCAAAACACATCTGTAAAAACCCTCTTCCAATATACTGTATGGATCTTATTCAGACATATTGTTTGAGAGCATTAGGATCATTTAGATGACAAAAATATTTTGATGAACCCTCATCAAGCAATGCACAAAACTGATGCTGCAGGCAATATTTCTTTCTTTCACTGTACCATATGTTCAGTTACAGTGACAAGTCAATCAACAGAAAATGGCAAAATTATAGTTCTTGCTACTGTAAAGTGTAGAAAAATAAAAATCTGTACACAAACAAAAAGTACTGTACACTTACAGTCACTGAAGAAAAACTAAAGTAACAATACAAACAAGTAACAACAATACATAATACTCTAATCATCTCTCTGTCTAGCTGGATCAGGCCATAAGAGTTCACCACATCACAGGCTATGGGTGCCTCTCATTTGGGCTTTTATACGTCCTCCCTCGCTCCTCTGGCCTCGATCCTCACTGATCGACATAAAGAATGATGGGGCGAAAACAATGGGAGAGTCTATCCAGTGTTAGTTATAGATCAGTGGGAACGCCCCTCGAGGATCGAGCATAACACACCTGAGTGCTGCGTTTTCAATTTTGCACGTGTGCTTACACAACTGGTGGATGTGATTATTCAATTTGTTCATTAGTGTGGTCATTGGCAAGCCAGGGCTTTATAATGAGAAGGAAGTACCTAACAATCTTTATCTGTGTCTAAGGTGTGAAAATGTGTTTTACGTTTTGACATTCACTGTGTGCAATGTTTCGCAAAAAGTGTGAAGCTGAATTTGTGCTTACTGTTGTACTACTCTGCGCAGGCGTTTTGCTTCTTAAGTGTTAAGTATTGTTAACTGTCTGTTAATCTTAATTTTAGTGTGTAAACGATTGGAAAAAACTGTATTAGGAGATTCACAGTTGCTCAAACACTGAACCCCATTCTCTGAATGAAATTCTCAAATGCCAGAACACATTTGTTGAATTGATCCCTTTTTTGGCAAAGCCATAGACTACTTTCACCCAAATAGATGCATTTTAGCAAACTCATTAACCCTTTTTGCAAAACTCTGAACATATTGTGCATTCTGATGCACTTCTTTATTAGGCGCGTTCAAGTTCAACTCCAAATGACCTCTTGCAGCAACGAGAGCTGCCGGTGACAGCAGGGGAGGGGATACAAACGCTGCTATGAAGTTGTACACTCTCTACTTCCCGTAGTCTAGACTTGACCATGTGACGAAACATGAGGCACGGACCCGCATGGACCCTTGTGGATATGAAGGGGCATCTAAACACCTGCACATACGTCAGGGATGTAAAAGCCAATTAGGGGAAAGTCCTGATGTCATGAAGGCAGAGTCTAGGCTCCGCAGCGCGCCGCAGTACCTAGAGGGCTGCTGCGCCACTGCTCAGCAGCCGCCTTGCCACGCCTTGCTCCCGCGATAAGTTGAGGCCATGTGATACCGACTGCCGAGTCGAAAACACACCCATCTAGACCATCGTGGACAGATTTTTAACCACGCGCAGCCATCTTGAACGCGCCTAATTGACATATGGCTAAACCACGCACCCGAACGCGACGAGCCAATCACAGTGCCATAGCTAACAACACACTCGGACATTCTCTGCTTCCACGTCCATTGAAATGCATTGCAGTTTTACAGTCACTTTTAAATTGTGTTCATGTTTTTTCTTGACATATTAAGTTTTAAATGGTCAAACGGTGTGCATGGGGTAGCCTACATGCAACTCCGATACAATGTATCCCGAGAGTCTGGCCGACGGTGTGTTTTTTTTACCAAGCCATTTCAACCGAGTTTAGGCTAAGTGTCTGCTCTGGATAAAGTTAGGCAGACCACAGCACCAACTAAACGTAGATAAAGGATGTCCAAGTGAACAACATATTTGAACGCTATGTTTAGCGTCTCTAACCAAGCTTATACCAACGTTAGCTAACATTAGGCAACGTTAACGAAAACGTTAGCTTCTACTGTAGGTGCGTTGGACATCATATCGCTAAAGGTGCTTTCACACTGGACATCACTCCAGCAATTTTTGGGGGTTCAGTCCTAGTTTCATGCTTGAGGCGGCACATTGGCAGTCAATTTTACGCCGGGAATAATCCTTATGTAGGGGTACATTTATTGCCGCCTCCATCAGTGTATCCAATTGGGCAATGTAGGCGTGTGAGGTGGGCAAAAAATGTCGATTACACTGCATTACATGAACCCACCACATATTTCAAATCTGACTGATCAAAAGCAGCAATAGCAGAGACAACACATGACAATGTTTAAATCCACAGAACTTGCAGTCATTTAACGTTGACTAGCACGGAATGCAATCGGTTGCCTTAGGCTATCCTCCAGCGATAAAACAAAGCATGAACTCATGAGCGTCTGTCCTATCAAGCTTTTACATGACAAGTGACAAGTGCGTGTTACAGTAGAGGTGGGGTACAAGGTATAGGAGGGTGCAGGTGGGAGGAAGAGGATGAAGAGAAAGACAAAGAGTCTCAAGAGTTGCAATCATAGACCATGTTCTGGTTCATGGAATGCCAATGAGAGAAGCAGGACTTCACGTCCAACCCAACATCAGCAGTTTCTCTGTGGCTTCAGTAATCCAAAGAGGCAGACTACAAAACAGGAATAGTGTAGCCAAATTTGTCATGGTTTAGGTTTTGAGGAACAGTGTGTACATGATGTATCCAAAAAGTCATGTTATGACAAAAGTGTTCATCATACAGTTTTTCACAATTGCTAGAACACTTTTTTCAAAACTCTCTACCTTTTTCTCAAAACTGTGAACACATTTTTCAAACTACATTCTCGAAACCCTTGAATCTTGTTGCAAAACTGAACAATCAGCTCAAAACACTTTTAACTTTGCTCAAAACTCACTAATGGTCTCAAATCATTCACACATCAGGCAAAATTAGACTCCTGCAGAGCAGTAAGACAATACACCAAACAATGGAAGACACAGTTTTCAGGGCTGGGTATGGCTCCTGGAGGAATGTTTATTTATTCTAATTTACAAAATAAAATATCACAATGAAAATAAAGAGTAAGGACATCTATAGACAGTATATGAAGAAATAAATCGATAGTTTTGTAAGTGAACAGAAAGACAGACCGATACTGTACAGAATATGATTTGAAGCCACAGACTCTGCTAGTACTGTAAGTATGCAATACTGTAATAGGCCTATTGTACTATTGTGTTTAAAATTTACACTTAATTGGACATACTGATAACTCAGCTCTTCCACTCTCTCAGAGTTGCATTCAAAGGGTAGTACATGTAAGTGTGCAGTAACAGTGAACAATCAGTGATTACTGTATGATAATGGACATTTACACAATTCCTGTTCTGTAGTCTGAATCTTTGGATTATTGAAGCCACAGAGAAACTGCTGATGTTGGACGCGAAGTCCTGCTTCTCTCATTGGCATTCCATGAACCAGAACATATGATTGTTGCCCAAATTACATCATTTACAGTATTGCAACTCTTGGGAGTCTTTGTCTTTCTCTTCATCCTCTTCCTCCTATACCTGCACCCTCCTCTTCCTTGTACCCCACCTCTACTGTAACACACACTTATCCCCTGTGTCTCTATCAACTCTGAACTAACTTATATTGTTTGTCACATCATTAGACACAAGTATTATCAATTTTGAGTGGTATTGTTCAAATGGAGACAACTGTGCTTAAATTTTTTTCAATTTCCGCCTTGTTTGGTTATCAATATAATTACTGTAAGAAGTGTATCAGAATGTACAATGTGTTTAGACTAGTTTTAGTGTTGATGAGTTTGGTAAAAGCCAAAAAAGGGAATAATTCAACAAAAACGCAGCACTCAGGTGTGTTATACAGTCTTGCCTTGCCAACGAAGACATAAGTTGCCTCCTCGATCCTCGATGCTCGATCCTCGAGGGGCGTTCCCACTGATCTATAACTATCACTGGATAGACTTTGTTCCCATTGTTTTCGCCCCATCATTCTTTATGTCGATCAGCGAGGATCGAGGCCTGAGGAGCGAGGGAGGACGTATAAAAGCCCAAATGAGAGGCACCCATAGCCTGTGATGTGGATGATCTCTTATGGCCTGTTCCAGCTAGACAGAGAGATGATTAGAGTATTACGTATTGTTGTTACTTGTTTGTATTGTTGCTTTAGTTTTTCTTTAGTGACTGTAAGTGTACAGTACTTTTTATTTGTGTACATACTTTTATTTTTCTACACTTTACAGTAGTAAGAACCAAAGATCATAGAGCGCTGTCTTCGTTGGCAAGGCAAGACTGTATAACACACCTGAGTGCTGCGTTTTCAATTTTGCACATGTGTGCTTACACACCTGGTGGATGTGATTATTCAATTTGATCATTAGTGTGGTCATTGGCAAGCCAGGGTTTTGTAATGAGAAGGAAGTACCTTACAATCTTTATCTGTGTCTAAGGTGTGAAAATGTGTTTTACGTTTTGACATTCACTGTGTGTAATGTTTTGCAAAAAGTGTGAAGCTGAATTTCTGCTTACTGTTGTACTACTCTGCGCAGATGTTTTGCTTCTTAAGTGTTAAGTTTTGTTAACTGTCTGATAATCTTAATTTAATCTTAACGATTGTAAAAAAAATTCATTTTCATTTGAAAGTATCTGCGTTGGTTGGGAACATCCTCCAGGAGCAGATTGAAAGGGTCCATACCTACAGTATACAGTATATCTATTCTAGGCCTGAACAAAGGCAATGATTGGATGGTATTCAGTAAAGTAATGAGTGTTTACGCATGTGAAAGAGAGTGAAACACTGGTGAATAAGTGTGTCATTTTGATAGGCAGTGTTTGGAAATCAAGTGGCTTCCTGTTAGATTTGTGTGTTATGTGTCAGCTAGAAAATTGTGCGTGGTGTTTTGCAAATTTTGTTTTAGGAAATTGCAGATTTGGTGTGGTTGTGGTATTTAAGGGACATGTTTAGAAAAATGTGTGACAAGCAATTTTTTGTGTGCAAACACATCCATTATTATGATCTGATTATGTTTGAATTAGGTGTATTTTGATTTTTTTTTAATGAAATATTCATGTAGGATTGGAGAATAATTTAAACTACAAGAACATACTGACCAAGCTCCATGCATAAAACCAGACATGTACATTGAAGACCTTTTTCTCTCCACATTGTGAAGTACACAGCTTTACAGTAAACATGTCACTATAACCCCATTACCCCATGTAATACCATAAGCCCATGCCAAATCTTCAAAATCATACACTAATTCTCACACATTGACTCAGTTTCTGTTATTGACAAGGGTTCATCTGTTGCCCAGTGTTTAGGACTGATTGTTGAATTTACAGTGAATCACACTGAATCATAATGTCTTCCCACCCAATGCTTGTGTTTAAAAAGTTGGTTCATGGGTTCATTTCGGAAGGTAGTGCCTTGAAATTGCAAAGAAGAGTTTGAGTTTTCTGTGTCTATAGTAGAGAAATGTGTTTAGAGTTTTGGAGACTACAGTTTTTTTCTGGTTGCTTACTGTAAGCACATTTTTTGTAACTATTGGTTGTTTTTGCAAAACTCTACACACAAATAAGAAAACCTTTCATCAAATTAGCAAGACATTGTAGTTCTCTTGCAAAAGCAAACACAATTTGCTTTACTCTTCACACCTTTGTAAAAATTGTGTTTTCGTATCAAACAGACACAAGCCACTTAGCACACAATGTGCCAACGACACACTGATTGTATGAATACAAAACACATCTGGCTTTTGCTTTCTATGTGCACAAGGTAGGCTATGTCAGTTTGAGATATAAGGATCCAAACTTCAAGTATTGGTGTTTATTCACACTCATCAAAACAAAGACCATTCCATGGTTGATTACATGCTATTGTGGCTCTGATGTCATCAGTAGTTCTATTTCTTCCTCTTCTTACCCTTCCTCTTCCCCCTCCTCGTCCTCCTCTTGCTCCTCCTTGTCCTCTTGTCAACAGTTAACACACAGGCCAAAACAGTGGCACTGATGGTCAAAATGACACATTTTGTTAGCAAAATGTTCTAATACCAAAAACATTTAAAATATGCAACAAGAGCTAATTTCGCCTTCAAACAACACAACTTGTAATGAAGTGTATGAGCTCGTCCAATCAACCATTACACAGTGGACAACAAAATACAAAACACAGCACTCAGTGCAAATCAGTGCACCATTGCTTGTCATTGTTGTATGTAGCTTTCATACCAGTACCATTCGTTGTCAAATGTGCATGCTTGCAAATAATTGGATCCAGAATCAAACTGTAGCTGAGAACTGAAATACTAAATATTACACAAATATTGACCAAAATAAAATCTATTAGAGTAGGCCTATAAGAAATAAAAAAATAAAAATAAAAGTATAACAACACAGTATAACAACACAGCAACAACAATAAAAGTATACACTAATCCAGCGCGAACTTTATGGGCGCTGCCATCTTGAATATCGCCATTACTGCGTGCCTGCGAGTGTGACGAGTGACACTTGTCTGTGCTTTTCAATGAAAGCATCCTGTCAGAGAATGTCTAACGAGAGGACTGCTAATGAATGAAAATGTCAGGTGAAGGGGAACATTGGATCAATGATGTCAGACTGTACCAAAACTTACCAATGAAGGTAATTTATTAACACCATAAGGTATTAAGACGTGTATTAATGACAGCTAACTTCTGCAACAGCCGCCTATGGAACCAACGAGCTAATTTCTTAGCAGCCAGGCACGCAGTAATGGCGGTTTTGTGTTACTTCCGTGTTTCGCTGGATTAGTGTATAACAACACAGACGCTGCACATTGTCCACTATTGCAGCTCTGATGTCATCAGTAATTACATTGCATGTGAATGCAATGTACTGTTATCCCTATTCTTCTTAATGTTATTATTCTTCTTCCGACCAAAATCCACGGTTTATAACGCTAAAACCACTTAACCGTTTGACGTCATTCAAACACTCATACAAAGGTCTTGTAACGGAGATTTGACGATTGTATTTTTCACATTTGTGAACTTAATACTTTTTTAGATATTTACGATAAAAGAGTTTAAAATTCCCATAGAGTTTACATTGAGACCCTTTGGCGGCAAAGATTAATTGTTACGTCAGTGCTCAGCTGTCAGTAATCAAGGATCTTTGCTGCGCTAAACCAGGCTACTCATTAAGGTGTAACAGCTGTGTAAACATTCTACCATGCCACAGAGCTGCAGTAGCCTAGGCTAAACCTGGACGTTATCGTCTTGTCTCCTCCTGTAGGCTACTCAAGCCTACTTGATTTGTTAACATCGTTACAGTAACCAGTTTGCTCTAGGTAACGTTATCAACAGCTAAGACAATCTAATCTAACGTCAAAGTAAGCACTGTATTAAGCTAACGACAAACATAACTTGCTCCAGGCTAACGTGGTCGGCTGCAGCCAACAGGGCTTACACAACTTCACAGTGCAGCCTACACAACACCGATCTTCACCCAGCGTTTCAGTCCAAGTCCAACCGGATAGACATAGGCCTGGCCTACTAGTTGTTGCACCATTTAGATTTGCCTTTTTCTCACAGTCGTTTCTAGTACAAACTGCATTAAGTTGCTATCATTTTCACGTTTGTTTGCAAGCTAGCACTCGTTTTAGCTAGTTACTGCTAGCCAGGCAATCATTTAAAGCTTTCATATCATTCACAAATCCAAAAACCTTTGTTAAAGGGATATTCCGCCATTTTTGGAAATACGCTCATTTTCCACCTCCCCTCGAGCAAAACAATCGATATTTACCTTGTTCCCGTTCATCCAGCCATTCTGTGAGTCTGGCGATACAACTTTTAGCTTCAGCCTAGCATAGATCATTGAATCGGATTAGACCATTAGCTTCTCGCCTGCTAGCTTCATGTTTAAAAGTGACTAATATTTCTGGTAATTTTCCCATTTAAAACGTGTGTCCTCTCAAGTTAGAAAGTGCAATAAGACCAACTGAAAATGAACCCTGCCGTTTTTCTAGGCTGATTTGACATGGAACTACATTCTCATCTGGCGTAATAATCAAGGCAACTTGCAGCTACTGGCACTACTACTGCTTGATGTCTATGGGGACTATTTTCAGATGCTGCGTACGATATCACTGCGCCTATGGTACGTTTGCAAGTTGCCTTGATTATTACGCCAGATGAGAGTGTAGTTCCATGTCAAATCAGCCTAGAAAAACGCCAGGTTTCATTTTCAGTTGGTCTTATTGCACTTTCTAACTTGAGAGGAGACACATTTTAAATGGGAAAATTATCAGAAATCTTAGTCACTTTTAAACATGAAGCTAGCAGGCGAGAAGCTAATGGTCTAATCCGATTCAGTGATCTATGCTAGGCTGAAGCTAAAAGTTGTATCGCCAGACTCACAGAATGGCTGGATGAACGGGAACAAGGTAAATATCGATTGTTTTGCTCAAGGGAAGGTGGAAAATGAGCGTATTTCCACAAATGGCGGAATATCCCTTTAACAGCTTATTGTACATTCCTAATAGGATCACACACACATAACACTTCGAAGAACATAGCTCATCCTCAGCCAACATAACCCTGTAAGAACGTTTTGCTATCCTACCTGTTGCTGCATCTTCGTTGATTATTGTTTGAGATTGTATTCCGTATTCCAATACTTTTAACCTGCATTAAAGTGTAGGTAGGCTATGCAAGCTACCAGTCGTTTCACTGTAGGCTAGGTGAACTTCAGTAGGCTACTAAAATGTCAGCGCTTGCAACTCGTTTGAAGTTGGCAACTTCAGTCTTTTAAATTCTAATAAATGAGGAGTTTTTCCAAAATACTATGTTGCTGCATTTTCATAAATGTGGGTTTCCAAGTAATTTCAGTGGAACTGGAATTGAGTCATTTGTTATTAGAGTGCACTCTACTGTTATCCGATTTATTAGAGTGCATGAAAATGCACTCTACTGTTATCCGACTTCTTCTTCTTATTACAGTGCATGAAAATGCACTGTACTGTTCTTCCTAGGCTTTTTATTAAACTTCTTCTTCTAACGCTCGCAATTCAGCTTCAACCGTTTAACGTAGAAACTTCATTCAAACGTTGTTGCGTAGGTCTTGCTTATGCCATGTGTGCTTTGTATTTTTCAACTTTGTAACTTTTATACTTTTTGAACTATTAAATAAAAACTATTAACAATTTCCCCATAGACTTAACATTGCTCATTATGACATCACGGCAGCAATTAGAATGTTACCCCAGCTGGTCAGCCACCTGGGCACCAACTGTCAGTTTCTCTCAGGCAAGCATACAATCTCTCTGAAGACTACATATTCTGTTCCCCTGTATCCTCTGCGCACAACAGTATCAAAATAAGTCCTCCTAATTCCATCCAACTTTATATCCATTCATCTTCTTCAAACCATTCACTCATCCACCCATTCTAAACAGTCTGCCTATCAACATCAATTAGACGCTCTACATTCAACTTTTAAACAATCTACTTTCTCAGGCTGGCTCTCTTAAGACTAGCCAGTTAAATTGATTACACCTGTATCTGTATCCACTACTCTCAGTAGAGAGCTGTGTCTCTCCATTCTACAAGAATATAAGGCACATTCCATCCAACATTCTATCCATTCATCTTCTTCAGACCATTCACTCATCCACCCATTAAACTGTCTATCAACATCTATTAAACAATCTGCCTATCAACATCCATTAAACATTCTATCTATCAACATTAATTAGACTATCTACATACAACTTTTAAAGTATTTACTGTGGGTCCCTCTCAAGCAGCGTTTATATGTCCTCCCTCGCTCCTCGATCCTCAATGATCTACATAAAGAAAGATAGAAGAAGGGCTAGACTATCCCATTGTTGCTGCTCCATCATTCTTTATGTAGATCAGTGAGGAGCGAGGGAGGACGTGTAAACGCTATATGAGAGGCACCTTCTGTCTCAGGCTTTAAGCATACAATCTCATTAAGACTACAGATCCTGTTTCACTACTTCCTCTGTCCACAACTGTTTCAAAATAAAGGTCCTCACTGCAATAATACACTATTAAATCATTTAACCATTGAAACTACTCAACTATTGAACTGTTCAACCATTCCAACTGTCAGTTATCATCCACTATGCCTCCAGTCAACTACATGAAACCTCCATGTACCTAGCAACCAACAGAGCAACCATTAAAATTAAGTGTTTATGACCGTTTCCATAGCAACCAACATGATTATACTGCAGTAACTTCTTGTTTCCTGATAGTGGCCACCATGGATACCCTAGCAACAAATGTTTCAAAATAAAAGTCCTCACTAGCAAGTTAGCTAGTTAACATGGTTAGCATAGTTAGCATTGTTAGCATAGTTAGCATTTTTAGCATAACTGCAAAAAATCATCAACTAAGTTAGCTAATCAACCTGGTTAGCTTTGTTAGCAAATTTAGCATTGTTAGCATAGTTAGCATTACTGCTAGAAATCATCGGTTAAGTTAGCTAATCAACCTGGTTAGCATTGTTAGTAAAGTTAGCATTGCTAACATAATAAGCATTTTTAACGTAACTGCTAGAAATCATTAGCTAAGTTAGCTAATCAACATTTTAACATGAATAGAAATCATTAGTTAAGTTAGAACTGGAACGTTTCATCTTTAAAATGTCTACCTTCACACTATCAACTCTCTGTAAACTATGCAACCACCATGTTTACTCTAGCTACACCTTAGTAACCATATCTACATTATCTATCTATTTTTGCATTTTCATGCACTGGTAATTCCTTGGAATTGCATTTCTAGTTATTTTTCTTCTAACGTTTTTGTGCGTGCAATTCAGCTTGAACCGTTTAACGTAGAAACTTCATTCAAACTGCGCTGCGTAGGTCTTACTTAGGTGACTTCAGCTATGTATTTTTCAACTTTGTAACTTTTATACTTTTTGAACTATTAAATAAAATCTATTAAAATTCCCCCCATAGACTTAACATTACATTATGACATCATAATAGGGCAATTAGAATCTTATGCCAGGTGGCCAGCAGCTCTCTCTCTCTCTCAGGCTTTAAGCATACAATCTCATTAAGACTACAGATCCTGTTTCACTACTTCCTCTGTCCACAACTGTTTCAAAATAAAAGTCCTCGCTGCAATAATACACTATTAAATCATTTAACCATTGAAAATACTCAACTATTTAACTGTTCAACCATTCCAACTGTCAGTTATCATCAACTATGCCTCCAGTCAACTACATGAAACCTCCACGTACCTAGCAACCAACATAGCAACCATTAAAATTAAGCTTTTATGACAGTTTCCATAGCAACTAACATGATTATACTAAGGTAACTTCTTTATTTCTGATAGTGGCCATCATGGATACCCTAGCAACAAATGTTTCAAAATAAAAGTCCTCACTAGCAAGTTAGCTAGTTAGCATAGTTAGCATTTTTAGCATAACTGCTATAAATCATTAGCTAAGTTAGCTAATCAACCTGGTTAGCAAAGTTAGCATTGTTAGCATAGTTAGCATTTTTAGCATAACTGCTAGAAATCATCAACTAAATTAGCTAATCAACCTCGTAACCATAGTTAGCATGGTTAGCATAGTTAGCATTTTTGCATAACTGCTAAAAATCATTAGCCAGGTTAGCTAATCTGGTAATCAGGTAAGCTAATTCAATTCTAAACAGTCTATCTTCGCACTATCAACTTTCAAAAACTATGAAACCACCATGTCTACCCTAGCAACACCTTAGTAACCATATCTACATGATTTATCTGTACATTTTTGCATTTTCATGCACTCGTAATTTCCTTGGAATTACATTCTCTAGTTCTTATTATAGGTCATTATTATTCTTCTAACGCTTTTTGTGCGTGCAATTCAGCTTCAACCGTATAACGTAGAAACTTCATTCAAACTGCGCTGCGTAGGTCTTAATTAGGTGACTTCAGCTATGTTTTTTTTTACTTTGTAACTTTTATACTTTTTGAACTATTAAATAAAAACTATTAAAATTTCCCCATAGACTTAACATTGTGATTATGACATCATAATAGGGCAATTAGAATCTTATGCCAGGTGGCCAGTCCAGGTGCAGCAGCTCTCTCTCTCTCAGGCTTTAAGCATACAATCTCATTAAGACTACAGATCCTGTTTCACTACTTTCTCTGTCCAAAACTGTTTCAAAATAAAAGTCCTCATTGCAATAATACACTATTAAATCATTTAACCATTGAAACTACTCAACTATTTAACTGTTCAACCATTCCAACTGTCAGTTATCATCAACTATGCCTCCAGTCAACTACATGAAACCATAGACATATATGCATGAAACCTCCATGTACCTAGCAACCAACATAGCAACCATTAAAATTAAGCGTTTATGGCCGTTTCCATAGCAACCAACGTGATTTTACTACATGAACTTCTTTATTCCTGATGATGGCCACCATAGATACCCTATCAACAAATGTTTCAAAATAAAAGTCCTCACTAGCAAGTTAGCTAGTTAGCATGGTTAGCATTGTTAGCATAGTTAGCATTTTTAGCCTAACTGCTAGAAATGATTAGCTAAGTTAGCTAATCAACCTGGTTAGCATTGTTAGCATAGTTAGCATTTTTAACATAACTGTTAGAAATTATTAGCTAAGTTAGCTAATCAACCTGGTTAGCATCATTAGCATAGTTAGCATTGTTAGCATAGTTAGCATTTTTAGCATAACTGTTAGAAATGATTAGCTAAGTTAGCTAATCAACCTGGTTAGCATTGTTAGCATAGTTAGCATCGTTAGCATTTTTAGCATAACTGCTAGAAATCATTAGTTCAGTTAGAACTGTAATGTTTTAGCTTTAAACTGTCTACCTTCACACTATCAGCTTTCTTTAAACTATGCAACCACCATGTTTACCCTAGCTACACCTTAGTAACTATATCTACATTATCTACACATTTTTGCATTTTCATGCACTCGTAATTTCCCTGGAATTACATTCTCTAGTTATTTCTTACTCTTTTTACCCTTCCTCTACCCCTCCTTGTCCTCCTCTTGCTCCTCCTTGTCCTCTTCCTCTAACTTCGCCTCCTTGTCCTTGTCGACCTCTCCCTCTCGCTTTTCACCCTCACGCCCTCTTCCTCCTCCTCTTCCTCCTACTTCTTCACCTCCATCTCCTCATTCTCCACACGGACAGCTTACCTGTGCCTTTGCTGATTGCAAAGTGAACTACAGTAATATTATCTAAAACAGTTTTCATGATGTGACAGTGTGCCAGACAGTTGACAAAATAGTGTGACAGTTTTTTTCTGTAACTATTGCCTATTTTTCCAAACTTTACATACAAATAAGAAAACCTTTAACCAAATGATCAAAAAGCATTGTATTTCTCTTGCAAAAGCGAACATAGCTTGATTAATTCTTCACACCTTGTAAAAATTGTGTTTTCGTATCAAACAGTAAACACAAGCCATCCTCTATTACAGTAAACACACCATCTACTGATGGTATGAATACAAGACACATCTGGCTTTTGCTTTCTCTGTGCACAAGGTAGGCTACAGTATCTGTACTGGACAGTATCAGATCCATGTCCAACATGACTGTGCACCAGTGCACAAATCAAGGTCCATAAAGACATGGATCTCAGAGTTTGGTGTGGATGAACTTGACTGGCCTGCACAGAGTGCCGACCTCAACCTGATAGAACACCTTTGGGATGAATTAGAGCGGAAACTGAGAGCAAGTCACCTCGTCCAACATCAGTGTGTGACCTCACAAATGCGCTTTCTGGAAGAAAAATTCCCATAAACACACTCCTAAACCTTAAGGAAGGCTTTCCCAGAAAAGTCAAAGCTGTTATAGCTGTAAAGGGTGGACAACGTCATATTACAGTAAACCCAACGTCATATTACAGTAAATACAGTAAATTAAGAATGGGATGTCACTTAAGTCATTAGGGGGGTCAAGGCAAGTGACCCAATACTTTTGGCAATATAGCGCATCTTCTGGACTGCCGTATCCAGGCCTGACACGATGACTTGTCAGTATCCCCACATGCCTCCTCCATTACTTGTAAAAGGGCTACAGTATGCATTGATGGGGATGACAATTATAGACCTTCCAGCGCGTGGGTGATCTGTAAACCAGTTGCGGACCAAAGCAGCCCTATGGAAACTAACATTTTGGCTCAGGTTAGGCTGAACCTGTTGACCAGCTTTCCTCAGGGTCATTGATTGCATGGTCCACTATAGCAGCTCATATTTCTTACTCTTCTTACCCTTCCTCCTCTCCTCCATGTGTTCTCCCTCTCGCTTCTTCACCTCCATGTCCTCTTCCTCTTCTTCTTCCTCTTACTTCTTCTCCTCCATGTCCTCTTCCTAGGCCTCTTCCTGCTCCCTCCATTGTACTCCACACAGACATTTTACCTGTGCCTTATTTACATTGCATAGTGAACTAATTATCTAAAACAGTTTTCATGATGTGACAGTGTGCCAGACAGCTGGTGTAATAGTGTAAATAATAGCCATACATGTGTTTTTTGGAGTGTGTTGGAAATTTGGGAATTGAGTGTAAAGCAGCTTTTGTGTTTAAAATTCTGCAAAATGAGTGCTGTGGAGTGAATTGCACATACAGTTTTGCAAAGTGTGAGTTACAAAATTGCAAACTGAGTGCAAAGCAGTGTTTGTGTTTTTAGTTTTGCAAACTCAGTGAGTGGTTTTGCAATATGCATTTATAGTTTTAGAAATTGTGCTACAAGAATCACGATTAGCGCTTAAGCATTCAGAAAAAGCTATAACAATAGCCATACATGTGTTTAATTTTGCTAGGAGCGTGTTGGAAATTTAGAAATTGAGTGTAAGCAGTGAGTTGTGTTAAAGTTCCGAAAAAAGAGTGCTGTGCAGTGAATTGTACCCACAGTTTTGCGAAGTGTGAGTTACAAAATTGCCAATTGAGTGCAAAGCAGTGTTTGTGCTTCTAGTCAGTAACTCAGTGAGCGGTTTTGCTATACGTGTTAATAGTTTTAGAAATTGTGCTACAAGAATCACTTAGTGCACTCAGAGAAAAACTGTAATCTTACATAGTAAAACCTACATGGCTGACACCTGTGTCATCTGAAGTCTTTTGTAGTGAGCTGGTCAGTAATCCTGATTCCTGATCATTGGTTTTTTGAAGCTGTTGAAGCATCTGTGATCAGCTGATTCAGTGTGTTTTGGCTCCTTTAGTGTGTCAATGTCCTGCATCAGGTAGGACGCAATACCTACAATGAACAATGGGGACAATACAGTAACCACTTTGAAGCAAAGCTGAAGCAAAGCAGATAGGCAAACATGTTCCTTTTGATGACATGACTCCCTTCTAGTCCAGAAAACAGGAACTAATGTGTATAGCCACTTCAGAACTACTAGAATTATGTTTACTCTCTCTCTCTCATAAACACACAGACACACACAGACACACAGACACACACACACACACACACACACACACACACACACACACACACACACACACACACACACACACACACACACACACACACACACTATAATCATAATGTAGCTGTATGCTCCTTTGGAACTAGGTCAGATGAGGAGAGCGTATGTGACTAAACAGTGCAGACTAGTGGCACTATTGGAGCATAACATGCTCACACCCAAACACACTTTCACACTCACACATCTATACCCCTGCACTGCACAACATTACAAGACATTCTCTATGAAATCTGTTATGTTTCCCAAGATGCCATAGATTTGCTGCTGGTGTGATAGTTGAATTCTTAATGAGAGCTCTGTGCTTCTCTTCAACTGTGTGTGTGTGTGTGTGTGTGTGTGTGTGTGTGTGTGTGTGTGTGAGAGAGAGAGAGAGAGAGATAGTGTGTGTGTGTGTGTGTGTGGGTGTGTGTGTGTGTGTGTGTGTGTGTGCTCACGCATGCGCCATTCTCATACTCGGGCAAATACACAACACCTACTTTAGCAACAGTGAGAAGATTATGTTATGATTTTATTAATCCCCTATCGTATGGCCTACATGACTGTACTTGTATCCCATTGCAGAAGCTTAGCAGAGCCCTGACACCTGTGCTGTCTGAAGTATTCTGCTGAGAGCGCTTCAATAATCCTTGCTGCTGCTTTAACAAACTGTGTGTTGAATTGGATTGGTTCTTATGCAGGGTTTCCTCCCCATCGTTCACCTGGTTTCACCTTTTAGGCATATCAAGAATCCAGTCACAGCGTAGATGATGTAATTAATCATAAATAATAACTTTCTTCCATTAACCCTTCCACAAGCACCATCTTTATTAGCTCTACTGTCATGGATAGAGGTGGTCCATTCAAATATCTTTTTGAGAAGTGTTAAGGTTATGGTTATACATGGGGAAACTTTTTTAGCAATGTTGCTGGGCAACCACATAACCAGTTACATTTATTCATTTATTTATTAATGATGATTTGCCTACTGATGATTAAAGTTGTATTAACTTTAAATTAAATGAATTGTTGCCCAATACCCATGGGGACATGCCTGAACCACAATGATGAGGAACATTGCCAGAAACATTGCTCAAACAGTTGTCCAGTTGTGTACACAGTTCATGTGCACAGTGGAGCATGTTTAAGTGTGTGTCACTGTGACAGGGCCAGGATGGGTGTGTCTGTCCTGTAGGACTCTGTGAAGCAGTCAAGTAGTCTCTGTCTGTCAGTCAATGTGTGCCTTGATTTTGTTCCTTAGGAGAATCCTGTGGAGTTTTCATCTCACATTCCCTCAAGCTGGAACAGCTTCACACATGGCCTCTTAAGACCAGGTGAGTGGATGATGATGATGGTGATGGTGATGATGATGATGATGATGATGGTGGTGGTGGTGGTGGTGATGGTCAGGGTATTGACCTTCAATCCAGCAAGAGCATTCTCAAATGCCCTTTCCATTAAACATTGTATAACACAGGAAATGCATACTAGCACAGACACAGAGACACACACAGAAACACACACACACACACACACACACACACACACACACACACACACACACACACACAACACACACACACACACACAGTCTCTGAGACCCTGTGCAGACTAGGGTGGTGACTGAGGATGGAGGATGGGCAGTTCTAGGCCACTCAGCTAAAAGCTGCTGCTCATGTTGGAGAACCTCCGAAGGGAAGAGGAGAGCCCATCTCACTGGATGAAAGTTTAAAAGAGCACCACAAAACACACACACACACACACACACACACACACACACACACACACACACACACACACACACACACACACACACACACACACAAACTCTTCTAGGAGAATGAATCTTTAAAGAAACGTCTGTGCCCCCATAAGAGTCCGTTTGAAGTGTGCCATCTCACTCTTTCTCTCTTTATCTCTGTCCCTCTCACTCTTTTCCTCTCTCTCTCTCCCTCTCTCTCTCTGTCTCCCTCCCTCTGCCTCTGTTCTTTTCTGCACCTACTCTGTTTTATAGAGCATACACTGCTGCATAATTTACAGACACACACATGTATGCCTCAGTGCGCTTTCTCCTCCACTTAGAGTCTTACGGCATCACGTCATCATCTAAAAATACTGCTCTGAGCTCACAGGGCTCCCCAACTTCCCTGCCACACACACACACACACACACACACACACCTTGAAGGTGTCGCAGCCCCAACTCCCTCAGACCCATCCATATGAAGTATGAGGTATGAAGCCTCACCTGTGCATGTAGTGTGGCCCACACAGAGCTGCTGCACCCAGAGGGCTCTGGCCTCACTCTTCTGCTGAACACTCTAATAGCACTGGCCATCTCAGGCAGCACTGCCCAGGTCCTCCTGCTCCACCGGAGTTTGGCACTTGTGCAGGTAAAGGTTCATGACCAGTAGATGGCAGTATTTCAAAAGGCTGTTATCGCCTATCTCACAAAGGCACGCTATCAATGTACAGTGTATTGCTGTGTATACAATTATGATTCAATAGAAATAAAGGTGAAATGTATAAGTTATCCATTCAGTCCAAGTATCAGTAAGTATGTGACTTTGCTCTCCCTACAAACACGCACACACACACACACACACACACACACACACACACACACACACACACACACACACACACACACACACACACACACACACACACACACACACACACACATCCTCCCCAAGGTACATTTGAACACACTGATTGACATCCATGAAACAGGATGTGTGTGTGTGTGTGTGTGTGTGTGGGTGTGTGTTGTGTGTGATGAATATTGCATTGTAAATAAAAAAAACGTTCTCTCAGTTCTATATTATTTATGAGTGTTTTTCCGTTCTTTCCTACTGTGTGTTCTCTTTCAGCTTCACCACTGAGAGACCCTCATAGCAGCATGGAGAATGGAGAGAGGTAGGAGAGAGTGGCAGTAGTCAGGAGGATCAATGTGTGTGTGTGTGTGTGTGTGTGTGTGTGTGTGTGTGTGTGCCTGTGTTTATGGGAGGCTTTAGCTTTGGTCCCAGATTTCTCCCGCAGATTGCCCTAACCACACACACACACACACACACACATACACACACACACACACACACACACACACACACACATACACACACACACACACACACACACACACACACACACACACACACACACACCCCGTGCACATATGGATCTATTGCTATAAGGACATATCACTCTAGTATCTCTCTCTCCCTCTCTCCTCTCTCTCTCACACACACACACACACACACACACACACACACACACACTGAGATCTAAAGCTATGCTACGTAGTGGAATAGACAGCAGATTAAAGGGGGGATTACAACCATTGGGTGGGGGGAGGAGTCAGACCCTTGGGTAGGCTTGGAATATTAGGACCTGATGTGTGTGTGTGTGTGTGTGTGTGTGTGTATGTGTGTGTGTGTGTGTGTGTGTGTGTGTGTGTACGTGTGTGTGTGTGTGTGTGTCTATGTTAAGGACACACATACGTGTGGTTTGTGGCTATTGGTTTGGGTGTTTCCACGTGTGTGCCTGCATGTGTTTGCATATGAGGTTGAGGCTTTGAAGAAAAAAAAGAGTAAATGTGCTCTGGCTTTAGTTTGATGCGGTGATGCTGCAGCTCCATACTGGGGACGCTGGTGCGTTTGAACTGCACCATGTGTTCCCCTGCTGCCACAGAGCCCAGGGTGGAATCGGGTGGAGTAGGGTGGAGTAGAGTGGAGTAGAGTGGAGTCGGGTGGAGTCGGGTGGAGTAGAGTGGAGTAGAGTGGAGTCGGGTGGAGTCGGGTGGAGTCGGGTGGAGGCCCGTCCAGCTCTGTCCCCAGCGGCAGCTGTCAGCGGTGGCCGTCCAGTCCAGTCCCCGAGCGTGCAGCACGGCAGGTCAAAGCCCCAGTGCTCAGCGCCCCTTCTTCTGAGCACATCCTCAGAATCCCTCAGGCAGCGTGCATGCGCCACCTCCGTGTCCTCCCGCGGGCGCTGGAGCGGAGACGTCTGAGGGCTGCTCCAGATGTTGACAGAGAGGCCAGTGGCCTGGTGGCCATGGGCCCCATATCAGAGAAGAGGACAGGGGAACTCTCTCTCTCTAGATGAGCAGATTATCTACTGACAGGCTTAGAGCTTACAGAGGGCTAATGCACTGGACCCTTTAGGAGGAAAGCATATGTTTCTTGGCCTCTCTGCTTTTCAGGAAAATACCAAGTGTTTCTCATCACAGGGGCATCATGCCTGCAACACAAATATCATAGCTTTCTCTGGGTGCTCTACCCCACCATAAAGACCTTGCAGTAATGAGTAGATGAGCTAGTTACAGTTTTTCACAATTGCTAAGACACCTTTTTTTGAAACCCTCTACCTTTTCCACAATACTGTAACACAAAACTCATTTTTCAAACTACATTCTTGAAACCCTTGAATCTTGTTACAAATCTGAACAATCCTTTTAAAATCCTATACAATAACTTTGCTCAAAACTAAATAATGGTCTCAGATCATTCACACATCAGGCAAAATGAAACTCCAGCAGAGCAGTGATTAGACAATACACCAAACATGGGAAGACACAGTGTTAAGGTCAGGGCGCATAGTTCCTGGATGAATGTTTCTTCATTCTAATTGTAAAAATAAAATATCACAATGAAAATAAAGGAATAAAAAATGCCTTTGGCCTGGGTCAACAACACAGGCAATATTCTCCAAGCAAGAGGGAAGAAGGCTCTTGTGTGGCGTATCCAGCCTCTTCACTTATGTCGCCACAAGCCAACTCAATGGCCCGCAAGAGATCAACCCTGATATACGGTTGCCTGTCATACACCTTCCATCTCCAACACGAGAAAAACTCCTCTATCGGATTGAGGAATGGGGAGTATGGTGGGAGGTATATCTACTCTCAACTGGCTTATTTTGGTTGGTAGACACAAGTGTTATCAATTTTGAGTAGTGTTCAATTGGGGACAACTGTGCTTTAATTGTGTTAACCTTCCACCTTGTTTGGTTAACAATATAATTAAGAAGTGTATCACAATGTACAATGTGATTAGAGTTTTGCAAAAAGTTATTGAGTTTTGTAAAATAATTTACTAATTCAATAAATGTGTTCAGGCATCTGAGAATTTGATTCAGAGAATGAGGTTTAGTGTTTTAGCAACTGTGAAAAACTGTAAGATTCAAAATTCACTAAAGTCCCACGATACAATGTGGGAAATTGGTCTTGGGCTCGGACCTATGTTGTATTAAATCAGAAAACATTCCAGATACATGAAAAAGACAAAAGACAGGGTACAAATATTAAGAACATAATGATCCAAATGCATCCACAAACACAACATCTTTACAGTTTTATCTGAATGCTTAGTAAGCGCTAACCGTGATTCTTGTAGCATAATTTCTAAAACTATTAATACGTATAGCAAAACCACTCACTGAGTTTGCAAAACTAAAAGCACAAACATTGCTTTGCACTCAGTTTGCAATATTGTAAGACACACTTTGCAAAACTATAGGTACAAATCACTACAGAGCACTCTTTTTGCAGAACTTTAAACACAACTCACTGCTTACACTCAATTTCCAAATTCCACACACTCCTAGGCAACATTATACACATTTATACATACTGTCTCATACTGTCTCATCATGAAAACTGTTTTAGATCATTAGTTAATTTTGCCATCAGCCTAAGCAGTGTAAATAAGGCACAGGTAAGCTGCTGTCTGTGTAGAGTACAATGGAGGGAGCAGAAAGAGGGGGAATTAGAGGAGGCCTAGGAAGAGGACATGGAGGTGAAGAACCAAGAGGGAGAGGACGACAAGGACAAGGAGGTGAAGTTAGAGGAAGAGGACAAGGAGGAGCAAGAGGAGGATGAAGAGGGGAAGAGGAAGGGTAAAAAGAGTAAGAAAGAATTACTGATGACATCAGAGCTGCAATAGTGGACCATGTCAACCATAGAATGACCCTGAGGGGAGCTGGTCAACGGGTTCAGCCTAACTTCACCCGAAACGTTAGTTTCCATAGGGCTGCTTTGGTCCGCAACTGGTTTACAGATCACCCACTCTTCATGTACTCAACCTCCCCTCATACTCTCCATTCTTGAATCCAGTTGAAGAGTTATTCTATGCCTGGCGCTAGAAGGTCTATGACCGTCATCCCCATCAATGCATACTGTAGCCCTTTTACAGGTAATGGAGGAGGCATGTGGGGATATTTACCAGTAATCGTGTCAGGCCTGGATACGGTATTCCAGAAGATATTTTCTCCAGTGCCTTGGACTGGAGGACATTGTATGCAATGTAGATGACATTTTGTGGCTGGACCCAGAGAGATGACATGATGTAGACTGATTTTTTTTTTTGCAAAAAAAATTCCAATTACTATTTCGTGTTTTGACTTTAGCATGAATAAACACCAACACTTCTTACAGTAATATTTACAGAACTATGACAAAAGTATGACCTCAAACTGACATAGCCTTCCTTGTGCACAAAGCAAAAGCCAGATGTGTTTTGTATTCATACCATCTGTGTGTAGTTGCCACATGTGTGCTTATAATATGATGGCTTGTGTTTAATGTTTGATATGAAAACCCCATTTTTGCAAAGTTGTGAAGCGTTACGTTAGCAAGGTGTGTTTGCATTTGCAAGAGAACTACAATGTTTTTCTGATTTGGTGAAAGGTTTTCTAATTTGTGACCATTCAAAGCGAAATCAGTCGTTTTGCGCACAACGTTATTTTGAGAAAATCAAAAATAACAAACTTCCGGGTTAAAATGTTGAATTTCACGTTTTCGCATAATTCGACTGTATACAGTCTACAGTTTCATATCGTGAACGCATTTCACAGAAAAACATACGTTTTGACTGTTAAACCCGGCGAAGATTCAACACATTTGCTGTCATTCCCGTTGTGCACGCGCCGCTTAAAAAGGTGATTTCTCCTCTTCTGGCATATCGTGACAGGAGAACCATGTCAACTTTGGATGCCGTTGTCTTAGCGATATTTGTGTAATACCCTCAATATACACAGTGTTGGGAAGGTTACTTTAGAAATGTAATGTGTTACAGTTACAAGTTACTCTGTTTAAAATGTAATAGTAGTGTAACTATTTGAATTACTTTTTCTGAGTAACGTAACTAATTCCTTTTAATTACTTTTTGATTACTTTTCCGATTTTTGAATGATGTATTTAGTCCCCAAATCCATGCGAAGATTTCGGTCTTGGTCTACAGGCTGCCGAGCAGTTCTGTACAAGCGCACAAGGCAGCAAGGGCATTCAATACATGAATTAGCATCACATTTTTTGTGAGGATAATATGATGATAGTCATAACACGTTTACAGGCAGGCATGTAGGCCTACGCTGATGGCGCTGTAGACGTGATCGAGCCTATCAGAAGGTCCCGTATCAAACTATGACTGTGGAGGGAAAAAGTTCTTTTTACATACAATATTATTTGCAAAGTTTTGCTGACAATATTGAGATGTAATTCAAATTGTAATTTTGAAAAATGTCAAAAGTACCTGTAATTGAATTACATTTTTTTCTACAGTAACTGTAATATATTACTGTTACATTTATTTTGTAATTAAATTACGTAACTCAATTACATGTAATGCGTTACTCCCCAACACTGAATATACATATCGTTGGAAAGCTTAGTTTATGGCCGTTCACGTGAGCACAATAACTTAATTTAATAAATTTTACCGAAACGACTGGTTCCACTTTACAGGGTCAACTTTGTGTGTGGAGTTTTACAAAAATAGGCAATACTGTAGTTACAAAAAATGTGCTGAAGCAATCAGAAAAAAACTGTGTAATGGAGAAGAAATAATAACATGCAAGAAATGATATGTCCACCTGCACACAGAGAGAGAGAGAGAGAGAGAGAGAGATATGAAATATACTGGATGTCTGAATATTAAAGCAAAGCTAAAGAGATTACAGTGGTTGAGAGAAAAAGAGAGATAGTATGTGCCTATTATTTGGGGAATTATTTCCAATCTAAAATCTACCTTGGAGGGGAGCTGTATTACATTCTGTTTTGAACAGAATGTGTTTTCCCTTACACATCAGAGACAATGTCTTTGATATAAAAATGAATATCACCCTCTGTGTGTGTGTGTGTGTGTGTGTGTGTGTGTGTGTGTGTGTGTGTGTGTGTGTGTGTGTGTTTTCTGTGCTTTTCTGTGTTTTCCCTGTATTTTGCTTTGGCAGTAGTAAAAAAACACCCTGCACCCTGTTTGTTTGAGAAGTAAGACTGACAGCTGCTTTCAGATGTCCTGTCACATCATGTCATTAACACACTCTCTCTCTCTCTCTCTCTCTCTCTCTGTCTCTCTCTCTCTCTTCTGCATCTCTAGGAGCATGTCTCTTCTTGTTCCATCTGACATCACTTCTCTCACACACTACAGACATATACGGCCCTGAGTACATTATTTCTCCCATTTAGAGAGCTCTTCAGGAGTTAATTAGAAAACATTTATGCCATATTTAGCCAGCAACATCATATTTGCATATTTCCACTCCAGCAGTTTACACATCTGGACTGGGCTCACTGAGGGCATGCTGTGCAGTGGCATTATACACAATGTGAAAGGCTTCTGGATGGTCTTCAGCAAGTTCTATCTTGGTTGTCTGGGAGTTATTGGTGTTTCACTGTTGTGAAGGTAACATAATCCCAAGATGGTCGCAGCTATCATCTAAGTGGTCTAAAGAACTCACTGATTTGGGATTTCTTCAGATTTGGAAAGAAAGGCAGAGTATGCACAGCTGAGAGTGCTGCACTGGGATGACACATTACTATTGGCGAGACATTGTTAGCCTGATAGTGCCACTGTTCAGGTGTGTGTGGGGGGATAGGTTATGTATTACATGTATCAATGATCACAACATTGGAGTCAGCAACCTTGCTCACTACCACCTCAGTGTGAGTCTTGGAGGAGAGCCCTCCACTTTTAACCCAAATACTTTTCTCATTTACAGGTGTGTGTGTGTGTGTGTGTGTGTGTGTGTGTGTGTGTGTGTCTGTGTGTGTGTGTGTGTCTGTGTGTGTGTGTGTGTGTGTCCTAGTGATCTAATGTGCATCTGAAACAGAATTGGTCTCTGTAGTCTCTATCCCTCCAACCTCCCTCTCCCAGCCATCTCCCCCAGATCCCAGATTATCTCCATTAATTAAATGCCAGTGCTTTGAAGTGTATATGGCAATGCCTGGCTTCAGCTTCAACCTTGTGTGAAGGTCAGAGTCTTAAAGCACACTTTGTTCAGGCCTTTGGAAATGGACCACAGAGAATGAGGCAATATCACTAGACTAAGGTGAAACCTTTCGTTGGGTGAACAGGAGTCTGGTTCTCCAGAATAGCATTTCGTATAAACAGTGCCATACTGTACACAAGCCTGAAGTGAATACACAGGAGATGTTTTGCACTATTACTGCATGATTTCTGATGTGTTACTACTACTAGGAATGCTTAGTTGGGACAGCGTAGCGAATAGATGGCCTCTTGGTTTCACCAACAGCTTGTGATGGTAAACGCTAGCTCATTTACATAGAAGTCCTGGGAACTAGGTTTTCATCCCATTGTTGTGTCTCCTCTCTCTCTCTCTCTCTCTCTCTCTCTGTGTGTATGTGTGTTGGTTAGTTGTTCCAGGTCAGTGGACAGGACACAAGGTGCAATGGGAGTTCTTGTCATCTGCCCGTTGCTTCCTGTACTGACCTTATTTTTGACTAAGTTCCACCGAAAATATCTCACTTCATATGCACCTAAGACATCTCTGAGCAATTATTTAACGAGGCGTTGGAGGACTCTCTCTCTCTCTCTCTCTCTCTCTCTCTCTCTCAGCCACGCTCGCAATAATTCAGTCCATGTCAGCGAAGAAGAGAAAAGCGGCGTGTGTGTCTGTCTATCCAATACGCACAGGCACACCGAGATACACACACACACACCTCTGCACGGACATTAACACCTACACACTATATCGGGCGCATCCCGCGTGCACGTTACGGAAACGTTTCGCATGTTTGCATTTTTAAATTCCCTATGCTCATCTTCTGACTGCAGCTGGGAGCTTGGGCGAACTCAGTGACAGCCAATCCGCTCTCACCGACACACACTCGCGCGAAGAAATCAGCAGAGCGAGGGGAGAGAGAAGAGAGCGACGATCAGAGAAGGATTAATCTGTTAATGCTCCGAATACAGCGGATGTAACGGACGAACGCCGATTGCCACAGTAACACTGAGGAGTGTGGGTTGGCCACAATGTTGATAAGGTAATATGACAGATATGTATTTAAACACCTGGCATTGATGGAAGCGCGAAAAAATTACCCGTGCTCTATACCTACCGTAGCCTACAACACTGAAGCGTTTTCAGAGTAGGCTACTTGAGGTCTGTGGCAAATGATGAAGCGATGTCTCCCCAAGGCTGGAGTGGTGTCTGATGTTTGCTGTTTCAGATCAGGCGTTTTTTTAATCAGACTGTGCTACAACAACATAGGTTGGGCATTCCCTCTGAGTAGGTGTGCTCCTATCGCTATATGCTTTTTGTTAATAAATGTTTATAGAGAGGTTGATTTGCTTTCGTCCTGTGATACCATTGCTGTTCACATTATCACAAATTGCCGATCACGCTTCATCACCATGCAAGCAACTGGACAAAAAGCTTAACAGCCATGATTAACATTTACATAGTCAGTGATGCACGTCAGGTGCTAAGCAGTTCAGTTAGTCTTTGATGAATAGTTTCGGGAGGGCAGTAAAAAAAAAATATTTTGGTCACCTGCCCGTAGATTTGGCACCGGTATAACTGATTTGTAGTTGTGGACTTAGTGTTGTTGTATATCCTTTTGTGTAAAATGACTACCATGTGTTTTGTTTCTTTGAGCCAAGTGTGCTAAAATAAATAAATAAATAGATACTTTATCATAAAGTCATTAGGCCCTACAGCTTTGTTTCAAACCCTTCAGAGATTTTTAGTTTTAGGAAGCTCTAATCTCATTGTATCATCTTCTTTGAGGGGAAACAATATATTTTTAGACATTCTGAATCCACGCTTACTTTGAGGGTATTATAACGGAATGCATTGCATGCATTTTGGCTCAATTAAGGTGCTCCACAATGTGCAATCAGATTAAGAGGAAATTCATTAAGTCTGTTTACAGATTCAAGGCCCCACAATGCACATTAAGGGATGGGAAGTGGGGGAAATGATTTCAGTGAAATCATGACATCAGAGATTAATGCAAGTCTAAGGAATATTAAGGACATTAAGTTTGCCTGTGCCCACATAATTGTCAGTGTAAGGACTTTTTAAAGAGGAATTGAACAGATAAGACTGCATCACACTGGAAAATAGAAATTGTGAACTGGTAACTTGCCAATTAATTGGTGTGCGTGGAAGAACACCTACTATAATTAAAAGGTTCTTTGACATTATAGCTTATTCATTAGATGCAATCAGTAAGCGACTATTTTGCACCATAGCCGCCCACTATACAGCTGGGTGATTGCTGGTAAGCTGTATCTTTTGTACCTTATGTATTTGGAGAGGCCTATGTTCCTACCCTCAGTGGCTAACAGCACTGATCAGTGAGATCGCTGGTTGGAGGGCACATTGAGTCAGTGTGACACTGGATAAATGTTTTTCTCAGCTCATTAGTCGCTTCTTATTAAAAGGCATTAGAGTTAGTTGGCAGAAAATGCACACATGCAGATGATTCAATTTCATGATCATTCAAGCAGCAATATGGAAATTGTGTATGTAAGGCATGCTTGGTGTGTGTGTGTGTGTCAGAGAGAGAGTATTTGTAGTGGTTGTATAATGTGTTACACTACTGACAGTTGTAATTTGTGTATTTGTGCACAGCATGGTTTTAGGGATACTCTGGGTAACACTGACATGCTGTACAGTAAGTTGTGAGTTTGTTACTCTGGAGTGTGAATGTGAGTGCAGTGGAGGCCCTACCGTCAGTGGAAAGCATTGCTGTGCTCTTCTTCCAGTGGACATCACACCAGCATTGGGCTGATTGCAAGTGTTGTAGATACATTCAACAGCCAGAGATTTTTGTTATGTTAATAGCACATCACCACACACACACACACACACACACACACACACACACACACACACACACACACACACACACACACACACACACACACACACACACACACACACACACACTGGGAACAGTCCATGGGCTGCAGTGAGTTTTCAGAGGGGCTGCTGACTCTTTTCAAGGATGCAGTACTCTACAATTCTACTGTATTTGTAGTCTTTTGACCTCCCTTCCTCTGTGTGGTTTCTATTGGGTTATTTCTGGCATTCCTTCTTTCCCCGCCCCCCTTACTGTGTCATACTCATACACTTCACTCCCTCTTCCTCTCGTCAATCTTCATCTTTTGCCCTTTTGCTTGTTTTTTCTGTGTTTGTTTCTCTCTTTTTTCACTCTGTTTTACACACACTGAATCCACTGTTCACTGCTGTCTCTCGCTCTCTCTCTCTCTCTCTCTTCCTCTCTCTCTCTCTCTCTCTTTCCCTCTATTTCTCACTCTCTCTCTCTCTCTCTCTCTCTCTCTCTGTCTCTCTCTCCCATGCAGCTGTCACTCCACAAACAGATTAAGTTTCAGGAGTTCTGATGGATGCCAACGTCTGCACAACCAGCTGTGTGTATGTGTGTGTGTGTGTGTGTGTGTGTGTGTGTGTGTGTGTGTGTGTGTGTGTGTGTGTGTGTGTGTGTGTGTGTGTGTGTGTGTGTGTGTGTGTGTGTGTGTGTGTGTGTGTGTGTGTGTGTGTGTGTGTGTGTGTGTGTGTGTGTGTGCCCAGAGGTCAGGGTTGTTTTAGGCAGAGCAGTTTTCTCCACTGATCTGCTTGTTCCTACAGCTTTAGTCCTATTTTGTTTATAACTCATGTGTGGATGTGGACGTTTGTGTGGGCCAGGGGTTTCACCTCACCGCTTCAGACAGTTAAGCATCTGATCAATTCAGTTACTCCAGATTGAGAGACAGAGCTGAGAAGATTGAAATCACTTTTTAGTTTACAATGACCTCTCTTTATACTGCTCAAAATTGACTATATTTGTTATACTGTGACAGTGATAGAAATATCAGCTTTATTTATTCTCAGCGAATCACTCTGAAGATATGCTCTAATCCACCCAACACACACACAGTCAGACTCTCCTGACAAATTACTGCAATAAACAGGACATAATGTATTATATTGTTCAAACAGGCTGTGATGTTGGTGCTTTTGGCTGATAATTAGGAATTGATTAGTGGTTGGCAGTGATCATGGAGCAGAGTGTCATGAAAAATGAGATTGAGTTCATCCTTTTACAGTATCAACACACAGAAGGCCACTGCGGTGCGGCACAGATGCTGTAATAGACAGGAGAGCAGTCCAATGTTTGCACATGTGACTGGCGCTCCACTTTTTTATTTTCACTTTCACTGTTTCACTGACGCTCACATTATACCATATGCCACCCCGATAAACATTCACACCCCTGTGTGTGTGTGAATGTGTGTGTGTGTGTGTGTGTGTGTGTGTGTGTGTGTGTGTGTGTGTTTGTGTTGTGTGTATGAATAATGAGTCACAAAGGAGTTTGATGTGTGAATGGCACTTACCTCTTGTGCCAGTGTTCTCTTTGATATGTGGCAGTAGTCTCTGTGACCCTGAGATGTTGGCATGTCCATTTTGTTTGCGTGTGTTTGTGTTTGTGTTTCCTTTGCATACTTACTTAATCCGGAAAGGCTTAGCAAACGTCCTACAAATGACTACAGCAACTTTCTCTATTCAGCCTCTATTTGTTTCTTTATTACTCATTCATTGCATCCACTCAGATACCTCATGGATAGCCCTCCAATTATTCATTACCATGCTTCACTTGTAGTTTTAATACATTTAAATGTCTGCCATGGCCTTCCTTCCCCATCCCCAACACCCTTCTCCTCCCTTTTCTCTCTCTTTCCCTCTCTCCCTCTCTCTCTCTCTCTCTCTCTCTCTCTCTCTCTCTCTCTCTCTCTCTCCTGTTTTCTCATATCAGGGTCTGAATAGATATTCCTTTCTCCTGTGGGCAGCCCTCTTCTCTTTGTGTGCTGATGTTCTAATTAAATCATTTCCTTCTTTGTGTAAAGATTATTTTGTCTGTCCCAATTTCCCTACATGCATACTCTCTCTCTCTCTCACACACACACACACACACACACACACACACACACACACACACACACACACACACACACACACACAAACAAATACACATACGCAAACAGAAGATGCTGCCTATTCTCTCATTGGCTTACTCATTCATTTAGACACACATTTATGTATGTGTGTGTGTGTGTGTGTGTGTGTGTGTGTGTGTGTGTGTGTGTCTTCTCTCTCCCCGCTATTTCTCTTTCTCATACTCATCTTCCTACTCACAGACACTCCAACTCAGACAAACCCACACACCATCACGATATCACCCCCCCCCCCCCCCCCCCCCCCCCCCCCACACACACACACACACCATCTTCTGTCTTCTAAATAGATCCCTGGGTTCCCTGAGGCCTTGGAGATCAAATTATAAACAACTGGCTGAACCAGACTCCCCTTTTAACACTCTCCATTCAGCTTGCATAACAGATTTTATGATCATTGAGCTTCATACCTCACACCCCTACAGTCAGACTGTAGAGCCAGTCCCTGGCCTTTATCATGTCAGGACCAAGTGCATCTGTGTGTGTGTGTGTGTGTGTGTGTGTGTGTGTGTGTGTGTGTGTGTTAGCGAGAGAGAGAGAGAGTGAGAGCTAAAGCAACACAATGTAAGAATGTACATTTCCATTGTCCTGGGTATACCTTTAACGTAATACATGGTTCCACAAAAGTTGTTTCTGCCTTGGAAAAGGATGCTAAAGGGGTACCAAATGCCTGAAAGAGTAGCACAGTGAAGCACCTGCCCTGCACACCAAAGCTCCATGGTGCAGGAGGAAGTGTTCCAGGCAAGCAGGGGCAATGACTAAGACACCAGTCTCCCTATCATAAGTCAGTCAGCACATTTACTAACAAGCTGATTGTTATTGGGGTTTTGTAGTTACATTATCTGGTAATTCAAGTGCTCATGTAAACAGAATAAACTGATATTCATTTTTTTGTGTACTGTACATGTAAACGCATCAAACAATTGTTTTAGAGGTGAACATGTACAGTACATGCAATAGTACATAGCTTTAAACTGACAGTTGAATGGACTCAGGCAGAATACAGCAGCTACCATCAGCGCAAACATACCACTGCCAAAGTGCATCAGCTTGAGTGTGCTTCGTTGTACCAGCTTTTGTGTGTGTATGTGTGTGTGTGTGTGTGTGTGTGTGTGTGTGTGTGTGTGTGTGTGTGTGTGTGTGTTAGTCTATGCCGTCATATTGGCCGAAGCTACTGAGAATAACAAGATTAAGACACATGGTCAATGGGCTCTAAAATGACTCGGCTACCTCCATGCATTTCCACTTAACAGTAACATCAATAAACCAATGCACTCAGAGACAGGGCCAGGGCTTAAGAGAGCCAGGCAGCGGGGACATAGACTGGGCCATTCTGACGCTCGTGAGGATGGAGGATAAATGACAAGTTCAGAACCTCATTTAGCCTAAGCCATGCTTCATGACTGAGATTCATGAGGAGTAAAGATGGCCCCTCTGTGTGCTTTGGCGGTGCTTATCTGAGACACTAGTTCAGGAGGCTTGCAGCCTATGATAGCCATCAGGTCATTAGCCCACAGGTCTGACCACATTAGCATCCGCTCATCTGCTGCTTGTCAACGCTGACGTCAGAGCCAGAGTGTGTCCAGCATCTATCATGAGTGAGATATTAACACCTCTGCTGATACTGCATCCACACACACACACACACACACACACGCACAAACACACGCACAAACACACACACACACACACACAGATGCACATCCACACAGACACACATGCACGCACACTACCACCCACAGAGCAGGAAGGCAACTTTCAGATTATACACATATAATCTCCTGTTGTGCTCCCTCTCCAAAACAAGCAGGAAGTGTAGATTAGCTAATCCCCATATGCTGGTGTGGAACAGAGAGGCCATAATCTGGCCCCTAAATAAATGAATGATCAGGTGGATGAGAAGTGGGGCAGCTCCGTCAGGCTGCGGTGCTTCCCCGTATGATGTTTCCAGGTGGCTGGACTGAATCAGAGGCATAGCTTAGTGTTGTGTGTCGGGGGAATATGCACTTAGTCACGAAAGCACATTGCATGCCTGGCAGGCTGCTGTTGTTTGTGCATATTCAAATGCTGTGCCATGGGCCCTGTTTAAGCTTCATTTATCACTAAGTCTCTCTCTCTCTCTTTCTCTCTCATCCCCTATACCTTGCTGCCTCTGTCGTGTGTTATACTAATGCAGTTGTGTGGTGGATGATTGACATGGATGTTATGCATGTACAGTTTGTGCACCATAGATGGCTTGCTCTACATCAGACACTGACTTACAGACATTGGTGTGGACATATTGTTTGTGCATGCATGTGTCTATGCTTATTTAATATTGTTTTTATCAGATCCAGTCCAACCTCCTAATATGTTCAGTATGATTAAACAGGCCTGTCTGATGGCATTTCACCTGCTGGATAACTCTTCCACTGAAATGAGCTTATATGAGTGAAAGCTACTCATAATATGAAGGTTTAGCTTCACACTTAATTTAATGAAGATTAAAAGGCATAGTTATTAATTATTTACTGTTTTGATTTCTTAATAATCAACTTCCTTTGAGAATTCATCAAATTGACACTGTTTTCCATCAGCTCTCCATGCGTAAGTGGGTGAGAGATTTGAGGCAAGACTGGAGTATGATTTATCCCCCCATCCCTGTAGAGTTCCATGGAAGTGTTATGTGTAGAACTGCATCTTAACTAATGCAGTTCTGGCATTCTCCCACATGCATTATAGCCTGGACATCCAGCCCCAAATCTAGACAGATTTAGGGTCTGGCTATGAGTAATGAAAATGGCCCAAATCGAGGGGCGGCACCAAGCACGCATTTGAAAATATCACTCCACGCAATTGGATAACACTACGACCAATGTTTACTGACTGATTTTTTGACGTAGCAGAGCTGTTGTTTGTTTGTTTGTTTAGCTCGCCTCTAGGCGGCCTATATCAGATACACCGATGTGATTAGTGCAGCTTGGCTCCAACGGCATGGGTAATGAGCATCATGGGTAATGAGCATCATTTCTGATTGCAAGAGTGACTCACTCATGAGCAAATTCAAATTTTTCGAAATAAGCAAATTCAAATTGTCAAAAACTCGCATTTGTCAAAACATGCATTAGGGATCTGTATCCAGCTGAAATCTAACTTCCAACAGGAAACGATACCTTAGCTAGAGATGGAGGGTCACCCCCAGTGCCTTGTGGGCAATCCAAGATGGTGGATGCAGAGTGACA
>NC_084995.1:4080537-4088037 GCF_963854185.1 Sardina pilchardus
CACACACCGACATGGGACCAGCGTAGATTACAATTCTGTTTTTATCAGATTTGTTCAATGAAATCCATTGTTTATGGAATGCTTGTCAATTGAAGAGAGTTCAGTGCTGGTTTGCGTGGCCAGAGAGAGTGGGCCCACTCCTGTTGGCGCCTGTGTGCGCTGCCTTTTAGTCTTTAGTGCTGTTGGAGTCTCTCAGGTTCTCTGCCAGCTCTCTCACTTTGTTTGTCTCCCTCCTCCCTCCTCCCTGTGTCCTCCCTCCCTCCTCCCTCTCTCCCTCTCTCCCCCTCTCTCTCACTGTGGATGGCTAGCTGAGTAGATGGTAATAGGCGAAAAGCAGTAGTTAGAGGAGTAGGTAATTAGATGAAGCCCTTCTGAAAGGCTCAATCCACCCACTCTGCGGTGTGTGTGTGTGTGTGTGTGTGTGTGTGTGTGTGTTCCTGCGTGTGTGTGTGTATTTTTGTTATGCTTTTTTAAGTACACGGATTGTAAACAAAGTTGTGTTTCATCTTGTGTGTGTGTGTGTGTGTGTGTGTGTGTGTGTGTGTGTGTGTGTGTATGTGTGCTGTGTTGTAAAAGCTCTTTGTGTTTGTTTCAGGTTGTGAGCGCTCTGGGCCTTGTGTGTGAGCTTGTGATGATGCTGCCTCCAGGTCACATGACCTATTCTGTTAGGACAGGACTCCTGTTCTTCAACATCCTTCTGCTCACCAAAGCTGACTGTGAGTACTCTCCCTCTCTCCCTCTCTCTCTCTCTCTCTCTGTCTCTCTCTCTCTCTCACACACTCACTCAAATGCAAATGTTCTTACTAGTGGTGGGCCGTTATCGGCGTTAACGTGCTGCGTTATCGTGCAACTCTTATCGGGCGATAAAAAAAATATCGGCGTTAATCTATTCTCAAAGTTGGGCTGGGAGCTGGGTCTATACCACGCAAGCTATGATCACTTTCACCTTGATATCTTAGCGCGAACGCCAATGTTTAAGAGTGCGCCTGAAAAAAGTCTAGGTCGCACTGGTGCACCTGACGCTGCTCGGCTGCTTTCTTTCACAAGTTGTCATTGTAGACTATGCGTGCAACTTTACCAAACAGTAACCAATGATACATCCTCCCAACATGGACGATAAGCTCAGACCCCTCCCGAATCGGCACCTGATCGCTCATTCCTAATAGAAGTAACCCCCCTCTCCTTGGCCCGCTTTCTCTTGCTCTCCCTCTCCCTCTCTCCCGTGCGCGCTCAATGGACACTCGCGAGTCGCGACCCGCCCCTCAACATGCACATAATCCAAATAAAACATTCACTATCGTGAAAGCAATGATGCATATAGAAGACGTTAGCTAAATTAATATAAATTCCGGTTAGCATCATTGCTGCAGAAAGTTGATTAAAACTCTTACATTCAAGTCACTCTGCATGAGTTGGATGATAATCTCAATAGGCCTACCAATGTTTTCCAACTCCAAAACTCGAAAGGAGAAAAAGTAGGCTATTAGCCCACATTGATACTTACAGTAAACACACGTGGGGAAACTGAGCAGTCCAACTAGTAAACTATGATAAACTAGCCAACTATGCTAGGCTCTGTTTACATTTTGAGGTTTCAAGCAGACAGCTGAATTAAAGAGGCAGAGTTGTAATATGAATAGTAGGCTGCAATATGCATAAAGTGTGCTGTCATGAATATCAGACATTTCAATCTTTTATTGTGTTTCAAGCTTTTTCTAGACTTTTTGTTGTTAAAAAATCATTATATGAAAGGACAGCAATAAAAAGGTGACCTTTTAGCGTTAAAGGCGATGCAATGAAAAATGTGGGTGCACCTAAAATTTGCGCTGGTGCACCTAAAATTAATCTAGATTAATCTAGATTAATTTCAAGATTACAGTGAGATTAATCTAGATTAACAAAATTAATCTATGCCCACCTCTAGTTCTTACACATATTCACCATCACATGCATTTTTCTTTTGTGGTTTCACAAATTGCTAACTGGCGTTTGATTATGAGCTGGATGTTGATGTCTTGATAATGCACCAGGCTGCTGCCAGAGACATTAGTGCTCTAATACTCCAGTGAGCTGCGCTGTCACACTGACAGCATGGGACAGCACAGAGAGGGAGGGGAGCAGCTGGGGTGAGGCCAGCTGTTTGGGTCATCACAACATACGGCGTATCAGATCCCTGCCACACACACACACACACACGCACACACACACACACACACACACACACACACACACACACACACACAGTATTTCAAATCAGATTTACTCTGTCCCTTGCTCCATTTCTAAGAGGGTTTTATGTGTTCTCCACCAATGACTTGATTTGAAAGATGATTTGAAAAGGTTGCTGTCCCAACTGCTTTATAAACATCATCCGATTTATAAACATTATCAAATTCATCTTTATTATTAGTAGTAGTAGAGGTGGTAGTAGTGGTAGCAGTAGTACTTGTCTAATTGCTTCTGGTGCTCATCTAGACTTGCTAGGTGATTCTGATGCTCATGCAGAGAACTACTGCAGCTGTGAAATGATCCCTCTTGGTGGGAATGCTGCTCCGCATGTCAAACCCTGACTCTGAGCTAGTGACCTTAGGCCATGTCAGCCTGATAGACAGAGCAACAATATTCAGCAGAATTCTACTGTCTGCTGTCACAGCTCCTCTCACCCCCCATCAACACACACACACACACACACACACACACACACACACACACACACACACACACACACACACACACACACTTCAATCAGTCACTTCCTCTGTCATCTTTCATTTCTCTGTCATTTACTCTTCTTCCTGCCCTGCCCTGTCTCTCCCCTGTCTCAGGAGGATGGAGAGGAAGGTGGAGAGGAGGGTGGGGTGGGGTGCAGGTGGTGCTGTGGAAAGGAAGGTGGAGAGGAGGGTGGGGTGCAGGTGGTGCTGTGGAAAGGAAGGTGGAGAGGAGGGTGGGGTGGGGTGGGGTGGGGTGGGGTGGGGTGGAGGATGGAGAGGAAGGTGGAGAGGAGGGTGGGGTGGGGTGGAGGATGGAGAGGAAGGTGGAGAGGAGGGTGGGGTGGGGTGGAGGATGGAGAGGAAGGTGGAGAGGAGGGTGGGGTGGGGTGGGCAGGCAGTGCAGGTGAGGGCAGCTCAGGCCGCTCAGAGGGCACACATGGCTACAACAAGAGTGTGCCAACACAGAAATTAAACTTTGTGTTTGGCCCTCTGAAGCTGCAGGAATACAACAACAAGCTATCCACACAAGATCTCTCTCCCCCTCCCTCTCTCTCTCTCTCTCTCTCTCTCTCTCTCTCTCTCTCTCTCTCTCTCTCTCTCTCTCTCTCTCTCTCTCTCTCTCTCTCTCTCTCTCTCTCTCTCTCTCTCTGTGTTTCAGTTTGGGAGTATGAATTGCATAGTCTGCCAGTGGATTAAGATCAGTGCCCTGATTCTCTGAAGTTGGTTGTGTGTGTGTGTGTGTGTGTGTGTGTGTGTGTGTGTGTGTGTGTGTGTGTGTGTGTGTGTGCGTGCGTGCGTGTGTGTGCATGTGTGTGTGTGTCCGCGTGTGTGTCCGCGCGTGTATGCAGGCTGGATTTTAGATTTAAGTTTAGATTTTAATATAAAAATGAGCTGTGCTGCCTGTTTGCCCAAGTCTGTGTGTGTGTGTGTCTCTCTCTCTCTCTCACACACACACACACACACACACACACATACATCGTACACCTGAACCCTTTACACAGGTTTAGTGTTTTGGTCATCTCTGAAATAACAACTGCTGCTTCAGTCACACCACCCAAATCACACACACGCGCACACGCACACACACACACACACACACACACACACACACACACACACACACGTCACACAGTGCCCCCGTCTTCTGCTGGCCACTTGAACAGCAGCTTAATCCTTTAATCTTATATATTAATACCACCAACGCAATACAACATGCATCACGCTACAATGTACATGGCAGCACACTCTAGAGGATACATATGCTTCTCTTATTCACAAGGAGAGGGAGAGAGGGAGATGGAGTGAAAGATTGAGAAATATAGAGAAGGAGAGATTTGGATTCCATGTGGCATGTGAACGTATCATTATTGTAAATGGAAGACAATAGTAGATCTGAAAAATGACAAATAAATGATGTGTTTTGTCCTGTAGTCAGTCAGTGGCGTCAGTAGGATGTGTAGCTGTAGACGCGCGAGGTCTCCTCCTCTGTCCTTGTGTCTGAGTGCAGCGCTTAAAGGGGCTCAGATGCCACGAGAACACGTCAAGTGTTCATAACACAATCTGACTGTTGTGTTACAGCCCAGATCCCTTCACCCATCATGCACACACACACACACACACACACACACACACACACACACACACACACACACACACACACACACACACACACACACACACACACACACACACACATGTCGCATGCACTTGTGCGCTCACACACACACTGATGTCAGGCTCTAGGTCTCTAGTCATCGCTGTGTGCCATTTCTAGTTCCATACTTGTTTGGCACGTGATGCTGTTCTAAGAGAATGAAAAGGTTCAGTAGGAGCATGAGGGGTAGTTAATGTCCCCATCTCCTGCCCCACACACACACACACACACATGCACACTGAATATTGAATGGGCTGCTCGTTACTCATGCATAATGAGGTGTGTGGTTTGATGAAGTGATTAAGTCCTGTGTGTGTGTCTTGACTAATTAACCCTCATTAGGGGCCGGGGGCCCAGAGGGGCCAGCTCCCTGTCAGCAGGCCGTCAGGCTGGGCCTCCGTGAGCTGCAGGTGCTCTGGACCAGAGACAGAGACAGAGACAGAGACAGAGACAGAGACAGAGACAGAGACAGAGACAGAGACAGAGACAGAGACAGAGACAGAGACAGAGACAGAGACAGAGAGGCTGCAGCAGGACGCTTCACTCCGCTCTGTGGGAACGACAGGCTGCATGGGCACTGTGTTCAGGCACAAGCTCTGTGCTGCTCCGCTCCCTGGTTGTTATGTGTTGGGTTGTGGCGCTCCACCCCGGTGAGGCTACTGTGAGACAGATGAGCGGCCCAGTACGGGCTGCTCTCTGATTCCCTTTGTCTCGGCTCTAACGCTCGCTGGGTATTTTTGGCGCCGGTTGGCTCTGGTTTGTTCTGCTGAGACCGAGGGCCACAGGAGCCGCGGCAGCCTCAGCCTGAGCAGCACTGGGCATGTGGACCAGGGGGAGGGCCACACTCATGGAGAGGAGCGCTTACTGTAGGGCGCCCGTTCATCAACTCATAAACAAACCTCACCCAATATCCAACATGCGCATGCACACACACACAGACACACACACACACATACACACACTGAATATTGAATGGGCTGCTTGTTACTCATGCATAATGAAGTGTGTGGTTTGATGGAGTGATTAAGTCCTGAAGGAATCCTGAGGGAGACAGAGGGGATCCAAGTGCTATGATTTCCATTATGTTAGTAGTAGGGGTGTAACGGTACACTACATTTACAATTCGGTGTGAAGTCACGGTTCAGTCAAATGTCCTGTACAATAAGCCTGTGAGTACTGCTAGCCCTACAGTAGCATTCACTGACAATATTGCTAATGCTCAGCACATACTGTATGAGCTGGAATAGCGCTGGTGTCAAATGCTTTTTGGTGTTAATAAAGTAAACTGACATACTGGACGCTCCGCCAGCTTATATGTTTGTGTGTCAACTCAAATTTGAGACAAGGTCTGCATGCATAAAAGCCTCCTGTTGATTACGGTTGAAGACTGCATTCAGCACACTCTGTACCCATCTGTATTGAGCCTAAGGACCTGTACCTAAACAGCTGGGTATGAAGTTGTGTGCCTTGACACCCCTAGCTCCTAGAGCTGTGATATAGGAGACTGGTATGTGGTGTGTGGGATTGCGCTGTGTTCTAAATGGTTGTGCCTGCCTGGGAGGCCTGTCTGACCCGAGGCTCTCCCTCCCTCTCCCTCTCCACCCCGTCACATTGACCCCTCCCACGTGTGCATCTGGATGTGCTCCATCTGTCTCCACGCTGGAATCAGTTGGCTGATTGGCTGATGGTTTCAGCGGAAATCTCCATTTGGCACCAGCTCTGGCTGTTCTGTTGTCGTCCAGCTTGGGAAATACACCCTCTTAGATGAGCCTCTGTGTGTGTGTGTGTGTGTGTGTGTGTGTGTGTATGTGTGTCTGTCTGTGTGTCTGTGTCTGTGTGTGTGGGCGCTGTGTGAGTGTGTGTGGTTTCTCTCAAATTGCCCAGTCTGTCAGAGGAGCCATCTATTATTCAGCAACTGTTCTAAAAACAAAACACTACAAATGTGTTCATGTCTCACAGAAGTATTGATCTCCAGCGCGTCCTCCCTCCTGAGGAGAATGGAGAATGGAACTGTGAACAGAGGGAAGCAGCAGCCCAGTGAGAGAGCTTTTTCAATCCGTACTGCCATCAAATGGGATGCTCTTAATGGATGGTCAAATGATGATCATTTTCCCTGCTGAAGTGAGAAAGAGACAGGAGGATGTGTGTATGTGTGTGTGTGTGTGTGTGTGTGTGTGCGTGCGCATGTGTGAAAGCCTCCTTTCTTGCATCTCCCTTGATCTGAACCCCTGAGGGAGACTGAGAGAGAGGAAGGCAGGTAGACAGATGGCCGGACAGACAGACAGACAGCTCAGGATGCGCGCACGTCATCCCACACACTCAGGTGTGTGTGTGTGCACTGCTGAGACGTGTGTGTGTGTGCGCACCAGCAGTTCAAATGAAAGGAAAGAGCCGCAGAGAGGAGGGAAGGCAGTGTGCAATTCTACACACACTGTCAGTATTAAAGCCAGACCAACTCTCATTAAGACACCCCACTGACAGCCCTTATATAACTTAATACTACGGAGAGAGTGCCAGGGAGAGAGGGAGAGAGGGAGAGAGAGATTACCAAGGACGAGAGAGAGAGAGACCCTACTTGAGTCAAAGGGAAAGCCGTCTTCCCTGTGCTCCTCGGACTCCGTGTCCTGCGTGTGTTGGGTGAATGGAGGCCAGGCTGGGGATGACCGCTATGGGAGTGGACGCAGCACGCGAGGATTAAGCTTCCTGCTTCCTCCGTCCCCATCCGTGAGCAGGTTGTCCACTGCAGCACAGTCCAGCCTCTGCTCTCTGACCTTGTGGGACTGGCAGGGAAGTGGACATGACAGCTAGCAGCAATCAAGGACAGAACACTGCTCTGAGTGTGTGTGTGTGTGTGTGTGTGTGTGTGTGTGTGTGTGTGTGTGTGTGTGTGTGTGTGTGTGTGTGTGTGTGTGTGTGTGTGTGTGTGTGTGTGTGTGTGTGTGTGTGTGTGTGTGTGTGTGTGTGTGTGTGTGTGTGTGTGTGTGTGTGTGTGTGTGTGTGTCTGTTGTCACCATATTGGGGGGTATTATCAGCGGGAGACATGGATTTGAAATAAAATGACAATGAAAAGGGAAAACTGTCTTGTAATTTGTGTGCGTTTGTGCAGCTGGGCAGTAAGCCTGTAAGTAGGGATTT